>NW_019154138.1:434117-578023 GCF_002288905.1 Enhydra lutris kenyoni
GGTCCAAATTCATCCCTAGACTAATCACAAGATCACTAGTCAAATGCCCATTACTAGAAGAAGGCATAGGTCAGGATGGAAATGAGGAAGGTTTGGATTCTCATGAAGAAAACTCAGGGTGCTATTACCTGGAGAAGGACACAGGACAAGCCACATCAGCAGATGCCCATGATGATCAAGCAGGCTAATTCCCTTTTCCCTCTCCCACAATCACTTACGTATCTACTGACTCATTCAGTACACCTCAAAGTCTCCTGCCAGAAAGCCCTTCCACCTTTCCCTCTACACTCTTACCCAGGCAAAAGTCCTGTTTATCCAACCTCTGTGTCCTCCTACCACACAGTCTCCTAACATCCTGTTGTTTTCCTTCAAAGCGCTGATCAGTTCAAGATTGTATAGTGACATGCAATTATTAACCTAGTGTGTATCTTTCCACTACATTATACTCTTTAAAGAAACAAGATTTTGGTGTCCCAAAAGCCTAGTACAGTACAGTGACTGGTGCAGTAGTACTCAGTAAGTATGTGTTCATTCATTCACTTGATACTTATCTGTAAGACACTGGGGATAGTAAGTCCAATCAGACATGGTCTCTGCCTGGTTTCTACCCTAGTGAGGGAGACAGAGGAGTAAATCGGTGCTCACTATCCAACTGCAACACTTTCTCCAAGAATGGTGGACTCAAAGGAGCCAAGGGGAGGAACATATAAATCAGAAGGATCCAGGAAAGTTTTCCTGAAGAGTCATGATGTTGACCTAACTTTAGAAAACAGAAAAATAAGCAAGATGAATGAGAGGAGGAGGATAACCTCAGAATCATGTTAGGAAACACGGAAATATAACCTAGCCTAAAAATTTCCTGGGAGAATTGATGGCCTCAGTCTCATTTCATTAACTGTCTAGACTAGGGATAACTATATAAGAATTAGGCCTTTAGGGGCGCCTGGGTGGCTCAGTGGGTTAAGCCGCTGCCTTTGGCTCAGGTCATGATCTCAGAGTCCTGGGATCTAGCCCCGCATCAGGCTCTCTCCTCTCTAGGGGAGCCTGCTTCCTCCTCTCTCTCTCTGCCTGCTTGTGATCTCTCTGTCAAATAAATAAATAAAATCTTTAAAAAAAAAAAATTAGGCCTTTAGCTAAAACTATGCTTTAAGAAAAAAAAAAAGAATGAAAGAAAAGTAAAGGAAGGGCACCTGGGTAGTTCAGTTGCTTGAGCGACTGACTGCCTTCAGCTCAGGTCAGGATCCTGGAGTCTGGGTTTGAGTCCCCCATTGGGCTCCCTGGTTGGCAGGGGGCCTGCTTCTACCTCTAACTTTCCGCCTCTCATCCTTGCTCTCTCTCATTCTCTCTCTCTCTCTCTCAAATAAATAAGTAAAAGAAAAGTAAAGGGGGCAGTGTCTAAAGTAGAATTTTTTTGGAAACAAAATAAAGTTAAATTTTTTGGACTTAAAAAAAAACTAGCTTAAAAGGATAGGAAGAAGCTCTCTGATTACATCAGGAACTGGCAAGGCAACTGCCACATAGTAGGTCCTCAATAAATGTGTGAATGACTAGATGAAAGTCACTGGAATCAGTATGTTTTACTTAAAAGCAAGAGCAAAGCCAGCCAAGGATATGGCCCATTAAGAATCTTAGCAGAGGGATGCCTGGGTGGCTCAGTGGGTTAAAGCCTCTGCCTTGGGCTCAGGTCATGATCTCAGGGTTCTGGGATCGAGCCCCGCATCGCGCTCTCTGCTCAGCGGGGAGCCTGCTTCCCCCTCTCTCTCTGCCTGCCTCTCTGCCTACTTATGATCTCTCTCTCTGTCAAATAAATAAATAAAATCTTAAAAAAAATCTTAGCAGACCCCTAAAGGCACACAAAAGAGATAAAGGGCAAAAGAAATTACTTTAAAGCAGGAAGATTTATATAATGCTGTGTGTGTAGAATAAAAATGTGCCCGGCTTCACATGCCATTTGCTGCCAGAATCTGAGATTGTTACTAAGAAAAGGGTGGGAGGAAGCTGTTGGGGGGAATCAGATACCAGGCCAAGACACAGCCACAGAAAATTCAACATTTGGGGTTTGAAAAGAGGGCCTGGAACACAAGCCTCTTTTGTTTTTCTGGCTTCTCTTAATTACCATGTTTGAGACCTGAGATTTAAGAAAAAAGCACTAATCAAAAGGCCAATTTACACTCCATTATAGAAACAGCTCAGTCACAGTCCCCAGTTTCCCCTCTGGTTGCAACCTGAGTCATTTGTGGAATGGCCGCGTTAAGCGTGGAGGAGAGCTATAAATGGTTTATAATTCAGCGTGTTGCATCACAAACCAAAGCAGTTGCTGCTCCCAAGGCTGGCAGCAAAATCATGAATCAAAGTCTAAAGTTCTAGAACAATGTTTGTGAATCAAATCTCACAATGGGTTGTCCTTAATGGCATTCTATAGCTATGCCCTCATCCCAGATCTCCTCCGTGCCAACCACACCCCATCACACACATGCATGGAACCTGGAAGCTCTTCTTTCCATACTAAGATGGATGAGCTAACGAAAGGGGTCACTTTCCATCACTTTATCTCACAGCCTTTGGTCAAAGGAACCCTACCCTTTACTCAATACTTGCTGTGTGGAACATTTCCTCTACTTTGTCCTCAGGATCATTAAATCTCTCTCAATAATGGCAAAGACTTTAGATCTTATCCCATGCCCATCCCTGTTCTAAGTGCTTTATGCACATATCATCAAATTTATGTCACAACAATCTTAGGGGAGAATCTTGCTATCATCCCCCACCTTTCAGATGGGGAAGCTTTGGCTCACAGAGGTTTGGTAACTTGCCTAATGTTACCTGGCCCTTAAATGGTTGTGCCAATATTGAAACCAAGGTCATTAGGTTCCATAGTTGACACTCTCATCTACTATGTTATGCTGTCATGAAACAGAGGGTGCCATCTAAGCTAGACAGAGCTGACCCTTGTCACAGCCCCATTCTGTTAACCACGACTGGTCCCAGGTACCCCCCACCTCCACCCCCACTTACAAAGTTCTGAAGAACCTGCCAACCTTGACCAGGCATGAGCCAATCAGAACATCAGTGTTCCCTGATCTTAGTTATTAGCTCAGAGCTGGGTCTGTGACTCAGTCAGAGCCAGTGAATGATGATGGGACTTTTCCTGGGGCTTCTGGGAGAAGGTAGTCCTCTGTTCTCTCCAGGTACTGGTAAGGGGAGGATGAGGGGAGAAGAGCTACTACAGCACTTTCACTGCTATGAAAGGAGGCCCACAAGAGGGAGTCAACAATCACAGAATACAGAATAAAGAGAAGAACCCTGCAGCACAAGACTACCAGGGCATTGCCAAGAGTACATAGTGTTGGGCTCATGCCATGCAATATAATGAGGGCCCCTGAAGTTAGGGAAGGCATGTTGCCATGACCTAATTGGAGCCCTGAAGCCAGCAACTCTTGAAGTGCCAAATACCTCCACACTGTTCGGTTCCATGAACAAGTATATCCTTTTTTTTTTTTTAAGGAAATACTTTTTTTTTTTTTCTTAAAGATTTTATTTATTTATTTGACAGAGACAGCAAGAGAGGGAATACAAGCAAGGGAAGTGGGAGAGGGAGGAACAGGCTTCCTGCAGAGCAGGAAGCCTGATTCGGAGCTCGAACCCAGGACCCTGGGATCATGACCTGAGCCAAAAGGCAGACGATTAATGACTGAGCCACCCAGGTGCCCCCCAGTGTATCCCTTTTTAGAAGCCAATATGAGTAGGGTTTTTTTGCAACTTGAATCATAATGCACTATAAATCAAAATTATTTCAACAAACCTTGTAAAAAACAAAACAAAAACAAAAACAAAAGTACGTGATAGCAAAGCCAAAAAGCCCACTAGTTACTGTGGTGGAACAATAAGATTACTGATAAAGATGGAACCATGACTCAAGGCCCTCACCATGCTAAAGAAGAGAGAAAGAGCCAAATTTCTTAAATCCTCAACCATTCTACGATTTACATTTTTGTACAAATGGACAACAGCACAGATAATCCTCCCCAACTGGCCACTAATAGATTCACTTTCATAATTACATTTAACTTTAGTTAATGTTAAAATGACTTTAAATGCTCCCAGCAAAGCAGAAAGTTGTGGACCAGACCTCTATTGAAGATAGGGCAAAGTCAGCCCGGCATCAAAAAATAACCAGGGGATTTGGGTTGGTGAGGTGGTCAAAAAGGACTTTAGCTTTATGTATGTGTTAATCTCTTATAAAGGAATGCATTTGTAAATCATTCATATAATTAAAAGTTAACTTTAAAATAGGGTTAAAGGACAAGTCATGTAACTGCATTATCATACTTATTTGGGGTAGTGTTACGGTTTTATTAATATACATGTGACACACACATATGCTCTCTGTGTATTCACTTCCCTCACTGTGCAGGCTGGCATTGGTCTTGGTGACTCTTATGGCCAGGTGGGCTGTTCTTTCCGTAGTGGCTTTGCGGTTCTTGGAGGAGACATTGTGAGCAATCTCTACGCAGTGAGATTTGTTGCACTTCAATCTCCTTGACGTGTACTGGGAATTTCCAGAAGCCACTGGGTGGCATGTGCTTTGTTTTCTTGTTGCTCTCGTAATCAGCGTTGGGCATCAGGATCTGGCCCTTGAGTCTTCTGTGCCCCATATTGTCAATGCTCTGGGTTTCTGCCAGTTAATGCTTAACTTTGACATATGGGTCTGGCTGATGCTGGATGAATTTCTTGGTCCTCTTTTGAATGATCTTGGGCTTCACCAGAGGTCTGAGGATGGCCATTGATGCCAAGTAGGAGATGGCTGCCACCTCCGCAGGCAGTACCAAGAAAGAGCTATCATATTTTTTTTTAAGTAGTGGAGCCCCTCAAATGGAATGTTTTATAAAACACTGTAGTGAACATCTGTTGTGTTTCCCTTCTTTGGTATAGAATTCAAAAACATGATAGCTTAAAAAAATATATATGATAGCTTGGTCCTGGGAACCACCTTCGCCTATTCACGCTCAACTTTGGTTCAGACGCATGGTCTTGATGAGAATATAATAAATTGATTCCAGAGCTCTCCTGGCTCTTTTTTACCCCATGACAATTCTGGAAAGAGACAGCAGTGGCATAGTTTTTTAATCTCCCTGAATCTTCTCCCCATCTTGAAAAAAAAAAAAAAAGCAGACAGAATAACTAGATAGTAAAACCAAAAACAACTATAGACAACATCAACAACAAGGTCAGATGGTAGGGTGTCCCCACAAAATTCAAAAATACGAGAGAGTGAGCACAACCAGCACCACCACTATGAGATCTGCATTATATTCACGTTTATACAGGAGAAAGCTGAGGGAAGAAACAAGGCAACTGATGGGCAAGCAAAATTGTACTCATGGAAGGCAGAGTGGACTGATTGGAGCAAAGCAGTTGAAGTGATAGACAACCGGTTTGCCTGCTCCAATACTAGATGAGTACAAGGGGTCTCTGATAAGATCTGAAGAGACTGGAGCAGTTAGAGCAAAGTGGATTCATAAAGCTAAGTGACCAAGTTGTCTTCCACAAAACTGATGAAAAGTATAAACTAGTATTTTAAAACTAGCTAAAAGATATCTCAAAAGATACAAGATATCAAAGATTAACATGAATTAGAACTGGAAAAATATTGCAATTAAGTGACAAAACTTAGGGAAAATTAAGAATAAATAATTTATTTCAGAAATAAAGCTAAACTAGAAAAAAAACAAGAATGAATAGATATTACAGATATTGCCTTTTGAGAAATAGAAGGTGAAAAAAGAAAGGCTTTTAAATTCAGAATAAAGAAAGAAAAATAATTTGAAAGAAATTGATACATATTGGGGGGCCTGGGGGTTAATTCAGTTAAGTGGCTGCCTTTGGCTTGGGTCATGGTCCCAGGCTCCTGGGATCGAGCCCTACATCAGGCTCCCTGATCAGTGGAGAGCCTGCTTCTCCCTCTCCCTCTGCCTGCTGCTCTGCCTGTTTGTATTCTCTATCTCTGTGTCAAATAAATAAAACCTTAAAAAAAAAAGTGATACATATTGAAGCCATGTAAATAAGATATAACATGTTATATTAGGAGTAATTGCAAATGAAAACAAAACCAGTGGAACATGACAAACACTAAAAATATAATTCAAGAAAACTTTCCAAAATAAAGATTTGAAACAAGGCACCTGGGTGGTTCAGTTGGTTAAGTGTCCATCCAAGTCTGGATCTCTGCTCAGGTTATGATCTCAGGGTCATGGGATCCAGCCCATCTCTGGCTCCACGCTGGGTGTGGTATCTAAGATTCTCTCTCTCCCTCTCCCTTTGCCCCTTCAACCCCCCTAAAAAAATAAAAAATAAATATTTGAAACTACATTTTGAAAAGGCACACCTTAAAACTGAAAATATTGACCCAGAAAGACAAATACTAAGATATACTCTAAACTTTAAAGAAAACGAATAAAATTGGTCCTTTCTGTAACTAGGCCAAAAATCCAAGTGAATTATAATGGAAAGAAAATTAGATTTTCATTAGACTTTCAACAGCAATTCTTTATGCTGGAAAAAAATAGAGTTACAGATTTAAGATATCTAGGAAAGAAAATGTGAGCCAAAGATTTTGTATCCAGCTGAATATAAAGGGCACAGAAACAAACAACCTGTTCTTGACATGATGAAACTCAAGGAATCTTCCTCAGAATTGTGGGCGCTTGGGTGGCTCAGTGGGTTAAAGCCTCTGCCTTGGGCTCAGGTCATGATCCCAGGGTCCTGGGATGGAGCCCCACATCGGGCTCTCTGCTCAGCAGGGAGCCTGCTCCCCCCTACTATTTCTCTCTGCCTGCCTCTCTGCCTACTTGCGGTCTCTGTCTGTCAAATAAACAAATAAAATCTTTTTAAAAAAGACCTAGAATAAACACTCCTAAAGGAAGCAATCAACAAAATCAAAAGGCAACATACAAAATGGGAGAACATATTTGCAAATAATATACCTGATAAAGGGTTACATCCAGAATTTATAAAGAACTGATACAACTCAATATCCCCTCCAAAAAAATCCAATTTAAAATTGGGCAGAAGACATAAACAGACATTTCTCCAAAGAAGACATATAGATAGGGAATAGACACATGAAAAGATGCTCGGGATGCCTGGGTGGCTCAGTCAGTTAAGCAGCTGCCTTCGGCTGGGGTCATGATCCCGGCGTCCTGGGATCGAGTCCCACATCAAGCTCCTTGCTCCTTGGGGAGCCTGCTTCTCCCTCTGCCTCTGCCTGCCACTCTGCCTGCCTATACTCTTTAATCTTTCTGACAAATAAATAAATAAAGTCTTTAAAAAAAAAAAGATGCTCAAACATCACACATCATCAGGGAAGTGCAAACCAGAACTACAATGATAGGTCACATCACATCTGACAGAATGGCTAAAATAAAAAACACAAGAAACAATGTGTTTGTTGCTGACAACGTGGAGAAGGAAAGGAACCCTCTTGTTGGTGGGAATGTAAAGTAGTGCAGCGACTGGAAATTGGTATGAAAGCTCCTCAAAAAGTTAAAAATAGAACTACCCTATACAAGGGGCTCCTGGGTGGCTCAGTCATTTTAAGCATCTGCTTTGGCTCCGGTCATGATCCCAGTGTCCTGGGATGGAGCCCCAGATTGGCTCCCTGCTCAGCAGGGAGACTGCTTCTTCCTCTCCAGCTCCCCCATGCTATATTCCCTCTCTCACTATCTCTCTCTGTCATAAATAAATAAAATCTTTAAAAAAAAAAAACTACCTTATACTCCCAACAAAAGAACTTCCAGGTATTTACCCCCAAATACAAAAATACTAATTCAAAGGGATGCATTTGCCCCTATGTTTATTGCAACATTATTTACAATAGCCAAACTATGGAAGCAGCCCAAGTGTCCATTGATAGATGAATGGATAAAGAAGATGTGGTGTATCTCTCTACTGGAATATTATTCAGCCATAAAAAATGAAGTCTTGTCATTTGCAATGACATGGATGGAGCTAGAAAGTATAATGCTAAATGCCAGTCAGAGAAAGACAAATACCACATGATTTCACTTATGTGTGGAATTCAGAAACAAAACAAATGAGCAAAGGAAAAAAAAAAAGAGAGAGACAAACCAAGAAACAACTATAGAGAACAAACTGATGGTCACCAAAGGGGAGGGGGTGTGGGTGAAATAGGTTATGAGGTTTAAAGGGACATTTGCCATGATGAAAAAAAGTAAAATAAAAGAATAAAATGAAATGTATTTGGTCTTTGCTCTCAAAGTTCCCTGCACAGAGCTTCAAAACCTTAGGAATATCCTGAATGTTAGGAGTGTCTTTAGTTATTCATAATGAAACCCTTTTAACCTTATCTGAGTTCATGCGAACAAGGTGGCTCAAAGTGAGCCCTTGCTGGTTTCAAGGGAGTTGCCTAGAGGGTTGGAACTTTCAGCCCCACCTGGCAAACTCCAGGGAACTGAAAGAGTATAGAGATTGAGTTCAATGGTCAATGATATTAAGCAGCAAGCCCATGCAAAGAAGCCTTGATAAAAACAAGTAGGCTTGGAGATCTTATGGGTGGGGGACAATACCGATTTGCTGGGAAGGTGGCTCGCCCAGAGAAGGCATGGAAACTTTGTGCCATTGCCTCCCATCCCTCACAGCGTGCCTTATGCATCTCTTCCATTTATCCATTTAGCTGCTCCTGGGTTGTATTCTTTTCTCTCTCTCTCTCTCTCTCTCTCTTTAGGATTTTATTTGATGGAGAGGGAACATAAGCAGACTCTTTGCTGAGCAGGGAGCCCGATATAGGACCCTGGGATCATGACCTGAGCCAAAGGCAGACGCTTAAAGGACTGAGTCCCCCAGGCGCCCCTGAGTTGTATTCTTTATAATGAAATTGTAATCATAAGAATAGTGCTTTCCTGAGTTCTGTGAGTCATTCTAGAGAATTACTGAGCCTGAGTGAGGTGTCGTGGGACCCTTGAGTTTGTAGTTGTCTCGGCAGAAGTGCAGGTAGCTTGGGGACTCTACTGTGACTAGTGTCAAAGTGGGGGCACTTTTGTGGGACTGCGCTTTTAACCTTTTAGGTCCTAAGTTCAAATTCAGCTCTGCCACTTATTAGCTGTGGGATCTTCACAAGTAGCCCAATCTCTCTGAACATCAGTATTCCTATCCATGTAATGAGCACAGTGACAAGTATGTCATCCCTACGAGATGATACAGTAAAGTGCTTAGCCCAGTGCCCGACACATTAAAAATGCTTAGTAAATATTGGCTATAATTTTTAAAATATTTTTATTAATAAAGAAGGCTTTGTACCAGGACACCCTGGTGCTAATCCAAAATCACAGATAATGTTGTAGGTAAGTATCTCTGTCTGTCACCCCAGGCATAAAATAAGAAACTCATTTCCTTTCTTAAAACACAGAGGGGTCTGAAGAATGAACAAGAACTAGAATTTTAAAAGCTAAAAGAATAAATGAGAACTACAAAGAATAAGTGATGTAGTTTTGGAATATAGGTGAGGTTCAGTGGGGTTCAGTCCAGAACCGACCACCGAGAAAGAATTCTTGAGATGTCTTTGGTGCAAAATGGTGCTTTATTAAAGCACAGGGATAGGACCCTTGGGCAGAAAGAGCTGATGCTCTGGGGTTTTGAGGGGTGGCTGATTATATACTGTGGGGTTAGGGGAGGTAAGGAAAAACAGAGCTTTTTTTGTTTTTGTTTTTTAAAAAGATTTTATTTATTTGACAGACAGAGATCACAAGTAGGCAGAGAGGCAGGCAGAGAGAGGGGGAAGTAGGCTCCCTGCTGAGCAGAGAGCCCAATGCAGGGCTCCATCCCAGAACCCTGAGATCACAACCCAAGCCAAAGGCAGAGACTTAACCCACTGAGCCACCCAGGTGCCCCAAAACAGAGGTTTTGAAAGAACTTTCATGTTTTAAAAAAGACACACAGGATCCCGGAAGCTTTGCTATTTATCAAGTTAAGATTGTTTTTCCTTTTAGTAAGGCATTAACAATAAGATAGTTGGGAGCTTCCTGGAGGAATGTTACATTCCTGCTATCACACGTCCTTGTCAATGAGCTTTTTTTTTTTTAATTTTCTATTTTTTTTGAAGATCTTATTTATTTATTTGACGGACAGAGATCACAAGTAGGCAGAGAGGCAGGCAGGGTGGGGGGGGAAGCAGGCTCCCTACTGAGCAGAGAGCCCGATGTGGGGCTCGATCCCGGGACCCTGGGATCATGACCTGAGCCGAAGGCAGAGGCTTTAACCCACTGAGCCACCCAGGCGCCCCACAATGAGCTTTAAACCTAGAAGAAATTCAACTTTATTTACATTTCCTTCTGCTTCAGCCTCCCTCAATTCTATGGAAGGGAGGATGATGTTAGGGCTTCAGGAACCGAGTTATGGGTCTCTAGAAGTTAGGCTATTGATAAGAAAGCTTCTTCCATGTAAATCACTGGGACTTTGTTTTGCTTTGTTTTGTTTTGTTTTGTTTTGTTTGACAGAGATTACAAGTAGGCAGACAGGCCGGGCGGGGGTGAGGGGAGCAGGCTCCCTGCTGCGCAGAGAGCCAGATGTGGGGCTCTATCCCATGACCCTGGGATCATGACCCGAGCTGAAGGCAGAGGCTTTAACCCACTGAGCTACCTAGGTGCCCTCAGTAGGACGTTTGTAAACTGAGGCAGACTCAGGTCTTGCAGGATTGTGATCTCTACAAGTTAACTATTAGTTTTTCTTTAGGGCAGCCAGGAGTGCCTGAGGAATGTCACATATATTCCATGGGGGAGGGGGGTATCAGCTTCTGCTTTGTCCTCAGCTTGCCTTCTGTTCCCTTATCATAAGGCCTTGCATAAATAATTTTTTCTCTTAATTTCCTAGGTCCTGAGACTATTTTGCAAGCCTCTCTAGGTGAAAGATTCTGTGGCTTCATGAAAAATATCTGGGAAAAGTTGGAGAGGGAACCAGCTGGAAATGTTGATTTGAGCCATTGCTTCATATTTTGTCTGTGCTTTAAGGCCCTGAATGGCTAAAAAGTCACTGAATTTGCTGCTAAGAATTCTTTATGTTGGTCACTTGGACTGTTTCTGAAATCTTTCCCCATGACTGAAGAAGTCAAGTCCAAGAGTTCACATCCTGGCAGGATCAGGAAGCAAGCAATCAAGGAATGTGGAACAACAAACACTGAGAATGAAGGAGGCTGGGTTTGCTCCTGAAGCTTACACAATGGCTCCTTCTCCTTCCGTCCCCTACCCTTTCCTCTCCTCAAGCTCCCATACCTCCTGGATTTCTTTGAGTCGGTTGCTAAGACCACAACATGCTGACTCTGCTTTGAAATGGTATCAATGCAATGCTGAACTCTAAGAACTGCTTTTATGAAGTGTCTTTATTCTCTCCTGAGCTCTGTAAATTACACTTACTTTGAACATGCTAGTTGCCTTGTCTAGCTTGGCTTTGTATCTTTACCAGTGTATCTTTAACCCACTTTGCAGGTCATTTTGAAAGCTTTACTGATAGGTGAGTTCTATTAGTTCAACTCAACTAATATTTGCATGTTATGGAGGCAATAATTTGCCTCAAATTGACTCAGAGCAGATGGGATCTCAACCAAATCCCCCCTAATTTTATCCTAAAATCTCAAGCCTTTTTTTTTTTTTTTTTTGAATGAGGACTTCATTTAGAAAGGGAATCATTGGGGTTCCTGGGTGGCTCAGTGGGTTAAGCTGCTGCCTTCGGCTCAGGTCATGATCTCAGGGTCCTGGGATCGAGCCCCGCATCGGGCTCTCTGCTCAGCAGGGAGCCTGCTTCCTCCTTTCTCTCTGCCTGCTTGTGACCTCTCTCTGTCAAATAAATAAATAAAATCTTTAAAAAAAAAAAAAAAAAGAAAGAAAGGGAATCATGGAGGGCAAGGAAGGGCGCTGTCTGGTATGTGGCAGAGAGATGGAGAAGCCTGCCTGAGCAAATGCCTCCCAGAAATGCTCAGTACCCATCTCTGAAACAAGGCCATAAGCACGCTAAGATTTCCATTGTTTCCCTTTTTAAATTTTGTTGCAACATAAAGGAAATCCTTGTGATTGTTTTTTATTATGGTAAAATATACATTATATACAATTGCTATTTTGAGCCTTTTTAAGTGCATAGTTCAGAGGCATTGAGTACATTTACATTTTTCTGTAGCCTTCACCACTGTCCATTTCCAGAACATTTTCATCATCTCAAACTGAAACTCTATACCCCTTAAACAACAACTTCCATTCCACCTTTCCCCCAGTCTTTAGTAATTTAATTTCTGTTTCTGTAAATTTGCCTATTCTGGGTACCCTTTATAGAAGCGGAATCACAGTATTGTCCTGCATAATGTGCCTTTGTCCTTTCTACTTAGCATAATGTCTTTAGGTTTCATTTATGTTGCAGCATGTGTCAGAATTTCCTTCCTTTTATTTTTATTTTTAAAAGATTTTTTTAAAAGATTTTATTTATTTATTTGACAGACAGAGATCACAAGCAGGCAGAGAGGCAAGGGTGGGTAGAGAAAGCAGGCTCCCTGCCAAGCAGAGAGCCTGATGTGGGGCTCAATCCCAGGACCCTGAGATCACGACCTGCGCTGAAGGCAGAGGCTTAACCCACTGAGCCACCCAGGCACCCCAGAATTACCTTCCTTTCAAAGATTGAATAACATTCCATTACATTTTGTTTACCCGTTCATCTGTCAAGGGACAGTTGGGTTGTTTCCACCTTTTGGCAATTGTGAATAACGCTTCTATGAACACAGGCGTACACTATCTGTTCAAGTCCCTGCCTTCAAGTCCTTCGTGTATACAGTTTACCCAGAATGTAGTAATTCTATGTTTGTTTTTCTTTTAAACTTATTTTTATTTTTTAAAACATTGATAATACATTAAGCATAAGGAAAGATTAGTCACCAATAAGCCCATTAATAATAGAGTGCTTATTTTTCCAGACTTTCTAATCTACCCTAATATTCAAAAGGAAAAGAAACTTTAAAAATATCATTTTAGGGGCACCTGGCTGGCTCAGTCTGTAGAGCATGCAATTCTTGATCTTGGGGTTGTGAATTCAAGTCCCATGTCGGGGATAGAGAAGAAAGAAAGAGAAAGAGAGATAGAAAGACAGAAAAAAAGAAGAGAGGAAGGAAAGAAGGAAGGGAGGAAGGAAGGATGGGAGAGAGGAAGGAAGGAAGGAGACAGAGGGGTAGAAGTGAGGGAGAGAGGAAGGGGGAGAAGAGGGGAGGGAAGAAGGAAGAAAGAGGGATCATTTTAGTCCTTCTAGCCTCAGGCCATCTTAGACTGCTCTCAGTTGGGGCCATCCAACACCTATGGCAAGAAGGTGGTGGCCACAAAGAAGATGAAAAAGTTGCTAGAGGATCCAACTCATTAAGAAAAGTGAAAAGTACATGCTGGGGTACAAGCAAACTGTGATGATCAGACATGGTAAAGCAAAATTGGTCATCCTCGCCAACAACTCTCTGGTCTTAAGGAACTGAAATAGCATACTGTACCATGTTGGCCAAAACTGGTGTCCATCACTACAGTGGCAATAATATTGAATTGGGCACAGCATGTGGGAAATACCACAGAGTATGCGCTCTGCCTATCATTGATCCAGGTAATTCTTCTTTGTTTTTTTTAAAGATTTATTTATTTATCTGACATAGAGAGAGCACAAGTAGGTAGGGAAGCAGGCGGGGCGGGGGGGTGGGAGGGAAGCAGGCTCCCTGCTGAGCAGAGAGCCCCGTGCGGGGCTTCATCCCAGGACCCTGAGACCATGACCCAAGCCGAAGGCAAAGGCTTAACCCACTGAGCCACCCAGGCACCCTCAGGTGATTCTAATATCATTAGAAGCTTGTCGGAACAGACCGATAAAAAGTAAATCGTGCAAAATTTTTCTTTAATAAAACAGGCCAGAGCTTGTTTTAAAACTGTTAATATAAGTACATATTTATACCTAAATATGTAAGTATATATATTTAAATATATAATTTTAATTCTCTCAGCAACCCTCTGAGGAAGACACTGTCATCACCTCACTGACAGGTAAGGAAACTGAGGCTCAGTGAGCAGAGGTTTGCATCTGTGACTGAGGGAATCAGCTGGGCTGGAAGGGGAGGCTGGAATGTCTTCAAGCTAGAGCCAGTAACCCAGAAATCAGGTAGAAATGCAGGTAGTTCTGCAGATGAGGAGGCTAAGGCCAGAGAAGAGGACAGCGCTGGCTCAAGGTCACGCAACAGATTAGTGACAGCTTTGGAACCAGAATTCAGAACTCTGATCTATGCTTTTCCCCCTTGCATTGTACCTGTGGTTCTCAAACTTTGGTACATGAAAATCCTGATTATAGGAGGGGTGCCTGGCTGGCTTAGTCAGTTAAGTGCTGGACTCTTGATTTTGGCTCAGGTCACGATCTCAGGGTGACGAGATGGAACCCCATGACTGGCTCTGGGCTGTGTGGAGCCTGACTAAGATTCTCTCTCTCCCTCTGCCCCTCCCCCTGCTCATGCTCTCTCTCTCCAGAAAAAAAATTTTTTTTTTTAATTAAAAATCCCAATATAGGAAAATTCCTGGAAAAACCCGCCCCTAGAGTTTCAAAACCAAAAAGTCTGGAATCTGCATTTTAGGCAAACACTCAGGGGCTCCTGGGACAATAGAATCATTGTCGTGGGTCAAGACATTTGTTTATTGACAACTTCCACTAACTTCCACCGAGCTCCCCAAATGTCCTTGGGAGCGAGAGATTAAGAACTACCTTTAAGTCACCCAAGCACCCAGCCTGAGCATGATTTGACATTCTGGAAGGTCATCAGTCCCTCCTTGTAGCCCCATAATGCCCATCTGTTCTTCCAGGAAGACCCTCGCATTTTTGAGAGGTGGACTGCAGCCACCTTGAGAGCACAGACCCTACAGAGTCTATTTCATTTACTCATTCACTCATTCATTCATTCATTCAGCAAAAATTTACTGGGAATTTTGTGTGACAGGTAATATACTAGATTCTGGGGATGCCAGAGAGCCTGTCTGTTTCTCACCATTCCCTAGTCCAGGCCAACCCTGGACATTGTTGGTGCCATAGTCCATCCTCCTGCAACCTCAACTGCCCCTCTCCAATCCATCCTCATGCAGCAGAATTTCAAACAGGAATATGATCATGTGACTCCCTTACTTTAAGCCTTCCAAAGGCTTCTAATGATTCTTAGGATGAAAACTGAAATGCTTACATTTAGGACCTTAGGCTGCCTGTCCCAAACCACTCACCTCTGACCCTTTTCTTCCAGCCCTGCTCCTCTCCCTCATAGTTTGCCCTGCAGTCACCGTAGCCTTCTCGGAGCTTCTCAGCAGTCCCTGGCCTGGGACATGGGTGCCTCATCACTGACACTGAGATGGAGTGTGAGGTGCAAGATGGATATTAGGAATCTGCTTCTGTAGGAGGAAGTGGGAGGCAGCAGCATTGGGCAGAGAAAGAAAAACCATGAAGCAGGCCTGCCAAAGCCTCAGCCAACCTCCTGGGAAGCCTTGCAGCAAATACCGCCCCAGCACTTGCTGAGTCTCGCTCAGTCACTGAACCCAGGCTTCTCCTGCCAGGGTGCGACGGCAACCTCAGGCCAGTTCTGTGCAAGTGAGGCAGACCCTGATGGCACTGGCAGGTGGAGGCAGGCTACCGACCACACCCCTTAGTTGAAGGTAAATTCTCTCCGATTTTTTTCCAGGCAAGTTTTCCCTTGATGGGTGAGGGCACATCCCCGTGTCTACCACACCTATCAGTACTGCTACCCCTTATCATCCTGCCAGGCTTCTCTGGGCAGGTCGTAGGCTACTTTGGGAAACCTTCGCTCAGACTTACGGACTGTAAGTACTCATAAAACTGTCCTTTCTCTCCCGACCTGTTATCACAGTTTGCAATCACATGCTTGTGTGTGTGCTTATCTATGGATGTCCACCTTTCCTAAGAAATTGTATGTCTGTGTAGGCAAGGACCATCTGTGTGACTCACTATAGTCCCAGAGCTCAGGTCAGCACCTGGCACATGGGAGGTGCTCAGTAAAACCCTGTTAAGGAATGGCGAGCTGTACCATGTCTTGCAAACAAATGACTCTTCCAACTGTGGATCGTCAGGGATTTGCTGTGTATTTGGAGCTCTCGTCCCACTCACAGAGAGAACTTTCATGACTGTTTCAATGAGGTTTTCTCTTTAATATTTAGAAGCTGCTCCTGCTCCACGCCAATCTGGTGTAGGGGGCAATTTTTTTTTTTAAGATTTTATTTATTTGACAGAGAGAAACATAGCAAGAGAGGGAACACAAGCAGAGGGAGTGGGAGAGGGGGAAGCAGGCTTCCCACCCAGCAGGGAGCCCGATGTGGGGCTCCATCCCAGGACTCTAGGATCATGACCCAAGTTGAAGGCAACTACTTAACTGACAGAGCCACCAGGCACCCCTGTAGAGGGCAAAATTAAGCCACAGTTCACTCTATTACCACCATCATCATCACAACTACCACCCAAGAGCTTTTCTAGGGCTCAGAGCATTACAGTGGCAGTGCAAATTTCCAAACCCACAGAGCTACACAAGCCTGGTCCCTGCATGTATGGACTGAAGCGCTGGGTTAGAAATCACAGTTCAGGCTCTGCACTTGACTGCCACCTGAATAAGTCACTTAATCTCTCTGAGCTTCATCTGCAAGATGGGGATAATGCCTGCCTTTTTCACTTCATTGATGTCTATCAGGTTCAAATGCAGTGATAAGTATGAAAGTGCTTTGTAAATTGTAGTAGTGTGGTTCACAGGAAAGAAGGAGAGCTCTCTTCTCATGCAGTCATCACAGGTTAGCTAAGGACATAATTTGGACATTAACTTGTTTTCTACAATGATGACGTGTGAGCCCACGTAGGTGGACTGTGTGCTACTCATTGTTTTCCCCAGTTTTGCAATTGGATTTGTCCTCACCTCTGTATGCCCACCCACCCTCCCAACTCCCCTGCCCCTTTTGATCTGGGGTGGAGACTACAGGAATTGCACCAACCCGTGGGTGAACAGTGAGGGACTGTGTTTACATTTTATGTGGGTCAAGGTTAAATGTGTTTTAGAGATAGAGGTGTGTGGGTGCGTTTCTCCACAACTGGGCAGAGCAGGTGAGAACATGACGTTGAAGGCAGTGGTGTCCTTAGAGAAGTCAAACTCCCGGAGGGTATCTTTGCCTGGAGACTGGATACCTAGCCACTGGGACAGAGGCGGGGAAGCAGACAGTATCAACAGAAGTGCTGGGGGTGGAACCATTGATAAGAAGCCCAAATAACTGTCTTTGGTGGGCAAGCCAGTTTATTAATATAGGAATATTCAGAGATTTTCGTGTCTGCTGCTCCCTCAATCCGCTTTTCCCCTTTATTGGTAATCAATTTATCTAATCCAAGTATATGGCAATCTCTTGACAAGGATGAGTAAGAGAGACTCATAGCAGTAGGTTCCAAACTCTTGGCCTTTTCAGAGTTACCTCACTGAACTATCCTCACAGTCCCAAGAGGTTAAGTGTGTTACACCATTTTACAGATGGGGAAACTGGGCTTACAAATGCTAAGTAACATGTTCAAAGTCAGCCAAGAGGTAAGTGATTATATGTATCTACATTCAAACCCAGATTTTCTAGTACCTTTTCCCCTGCACTGCTGTGTGTGTGTGTGTTTAAGATTTTTTATTTATGTATTTGACAGAGAGAGAGAGATCACAAGTAGGCAGGGAGGCAGGCACAGAGAGAGGGGGAAGCAGGCTCCCTGCTGCGCAGACAGCCCGATGCCATGCAGGCTCTATTCCAGGACCCTGGGGATCATGACCTGAGCCTAAGGCAGAGGCTTAACCCACTGAGCCACCCAGGCACCCCCACTGCTATGTTTAAAGTGTCTCCTGCCCCCTACTTTCACAAATCTAATACTGAGTGTGTGTGTTTGTTGGGGTGAGGGAGCTTTGGACTGCTTTTCTGCAAGAAAACACCTAGACACAGAATTTCCAAGAGGGGAAGGGAACTTGGGGGCACTTAACCCAATTTACTTTGCAGATAGACATCTGAGGCCCAGAAAGGGAAAGTGATTTCTCCCTGGCTCTCTGGATTTTGGTGTCTCAGACTGGTGTTTTCCATTCCGACTCTTGCCCTGCACTCACTCTGGGGGAGCCAAGGTGACTTTGCCTAGTAATACCTTTGTCAAAAAAAATTCTTCGACAAATATTTACTAGTGCCTACCTATCTGCCGGGAACCCTTAAAGGTGCTATGAATAGGATGAAGAGGAAACACTACTCTTCTGGAGCTAACGTGGTGAATGCAGGAGGTGGACCATAAGCCGGTAAGAGGTATCTAAATAAGATAATTTCAGATGCTTGCAAGAAATAAAGAGGTAATGAAGGTAGGGAGTCAGGAAAAGGCTGACCATCTGGAACCTGCCTAGTGCTGATCCTTTAATTCTCACAACCACCCTTAGAGGCTAGGGTCAGATCTCCGCTTTGCTGACAAGGAAGCTGACGTTCAGAGGGGTAAAGAGTGGCAGTCCGGTCCCAAACTCCTAAGCTCCACTTCCTACCAGCTCCCGTTGAGTGGCCACTGCCACCTTCGGGCCCTGGATGATGAAACCCCGGGCGAGGACTGCACCATCTCTCAGCCGTCTCCTCGCAGGTGCTCGGTAGTGGGTGGAGAGGGGGAGGGGTCGTTGAGGGAGGGATGCGCTTCCAGACACACTGCAAAAAAGCTCAAATTCGTAGGAGGCTGAAAGAACATTCCCTGGCCCAAACCCCCGCCCAGCTCCCCAGCCCCAGAGCCGGGGACAAAGAGCCCGCCCAGCCCCCGGCAGAGTCTGAAGACCGTTCCCGCCTCCGGCCCGGCCCCCTATCTGGCCAGCGCGGAGCACTATGGGACTTGTAGTTCAACTACTTTCCACATCGGCTCTGGAAGCGGACTGGGGAACTACAAGGCCCAGGAGCCAGTGGGAAGGCCCGGGGCGGACCCGCCGGCTGTGGGTGTGCGACCGCAGGGGGCCGGGCGGTGCGGGCTCTGGGTGCTGAAATGCGGCTGCTGGCGCCGAAGCCCCCGGCCGGTTTCAAGCGCGCGCGGTAGCTGGGCGCAGCTAGGGTTGGCTAGGCGGCGGCAGCAGGCACGTTTCATTCGTGCATTGGGCGCAGCTTTTGCAAAACTGCTTTGGTTCTGCGGTAGCGCGGTGAAGGGTTCGAGTCGCCGGGGGATGGGCACCCGGCCCCGGAGCCAAGGTGGCTCCGCTCGCTGAAAGGGCCCTTTGGCTGGGCTTGGGGGTTGGGGCACTGGTGCCCGCCTTGGACTGTGCGCGACATATTTGTTCTTTTTCTTTTAGTGTCAAGGTTCTCCTGGGCGGGCGCGCGATGCAGCGGGCAGCGGCACTGGTCCGGCGGGGCTGCTGCCCCCGGACCCCGGGCCCGTGGAGCCGTAGTCAGAGCAGCGCGGCCGCCGAGGCCTCGGCTGTGCTCAAGGTGCGGCCCGAGCGGAGCCGGCGCGAGCGCATCCTTACTCTTGAGTCCATGAACCCGCAGGTGAAGGCTGTGGAGTATGCGGTGCGGGGACCCATCGTGCTCAAGGCCGGCGAGATCGAGCTCGAGCTGCAGCGGGTGAGCGCGGGCGCCTGGGGCCGCGGGGCGGAAGGGCCCAGGGAGGCTAGGGTCGCCGAAACTGTCAGGGGTTGGGGAGAGGGAGAGTAGTTGTTCGAGGCTGGGGTCCACCCGCTGGGGCTTCCTCTCACCCCGGTGGCCAGCTCCTTCGTTCAGCCAAGGTTGGCTAAAACAAGAATGCCCTCCTCCTATCCCTTCACCCACTGGTGCCCGCCCGGCACCTGGCACAAAGTAGGGCCCTCAGATACGGTTCACTTGTTGAATTGAATCCATCAATTATAATTGAGCGACCGGTAGTGCCAGGCACAGCACGTTATGTGGCTGTCCTACCCGCGGCGGAACCAAGGTCCGTGGGGGGAGGTTAACAACAACCAGTAAAGAAAGAGACAGAATTTCAGATAGTGAATAAGTGCTTTGGAGAAAATAAAATGGAGGAATGGTGTAAGGGGGTGCTGGATGGGAGTGTTGGGAAGGATGGCATGTTAGGTAGGAGGAGAGGGAGGAAGGCTCTAAGACTTAGATTTGTTCCCAAAGCTTTTTTTCTTTCTGAGACCTTTTTGGTCGTTCTGCCAGGAAGGATTCCATGACAAGAGTGGAGGTGTGGAGGAGGGTCCTGAAGGATTCCTGCCTCACTGAAACCTTGATTGGCCACACATTTTGGTCTCTGGGGATACATTCCTCCCCAGTGGGTAGTCAAAGTCTTGAGCCTTTGGAGCCTTGGTAGGATGGCCCTGGACTTTCTTTGTCTTGGTGGGTGGCTGACTGCGATCTTGGCTTTCGTTTGTAGTTGCATGTAAAAGTGACTGCATGCCCAGGAGTGATTTCCTACAACCAGGGTGACTGGGTGTTTTTAAGAGATACCTCTGTAAGATACCAGTTCTAACCTGAGTGGAATTCAGGAGGCCGAGTCAAGAGAGGCAGTGTAAAAAAAAAAAGCACACACTGCTAAGATTTCTAAGATCTGATGAAACAGCTGCTTGCTTAAGATAGTTCTAACCCAGAATGCGGGTGGGGGAGGGTTCCTTGATCTTGTGCTCTCAGAGGCTCTAGAACTGGGTGACTCTGGGGCGAGTTGATCACTTAGTGTCCCATGAATGTATGGGAGGAAGCAGTGGTGGGATGCCCAGTTCTCCTGACTGAAAATAGTGAGCTGAACTAGTCAGAGTCCAGTGTCTCCATCTGACTCCTTTCACGGCTAAGTTTAAGGTTTGGCTCACAGAAGGCTGGCTCGGCTTCTGTGCTTTCCTGGCCCGAGGTGTGAGGTGGGCCAGAGACAGAAAACACGAGTTTTGCCACTCTGCTCTTTGTGACTGGCCGACTGGAGTTGCCTGTCCTTGAGACAACAGTTTTCCCTGTTCAAGCAAAGCTGAGATTAAATTGTTGTGGGCTTATCACTTAAGCTAATTCCTCTGGTTTCAGAGCTGGTAAAGGCTCCAGGGATTCTCTCCACCTTTTGCTAAATAGCAGCTTGGGTGTGGGCTCCATGAAGTACAAGGATGATTAGGACAGAAAGGTGTCCTGTCTTTGTCTTCAGGAAGCTGACTGCACACCTATTCTGTGGACCTGAGCCTCTCCCCCACCACTTTTTTTTAAGGACTGGTGGGATTTTTTAGCAGGCAGAGAAAAATGTGAGAGCATTCCAGGTGGGAGCTGTGAGCAAGGATGGAAGGTTGGGAAGTTCTGGCATTTGGGTCAGGGGTTGGTGCTGTTTTAAGAGTAGAGCTATGGCAGGAGGTTACAGGGGATGAATGAGACAGAAAAGGTGGGTTGGAGTTTGGGGGCTGGGCTCAGGACTTTCTGGTGCAAAGTGGGGGTTTTGATGTGAAGTGGGGAACCATGAAGGGGTTCCAGTAGGGCACAGTTCCATGATTGCAGTGAACAAATTTCTTGATCATTTAAGCTGGAAGCACTGTGTGATTTCTGGGAGGGACGATGATGCACATTCCCATAGCATACTCCTAAGTAAGTTGAGTTTTGTGTACACCTCCTTTCTGGTGCTTTCATTCAAACTTAACGCCTTCTTGTTTTATTCTCACATTGTCCCAGTCTAGCTGCTAGAGACATAGCTCAGCCAAGCCAGCATAGCCTCCCTTAAACCTTTCATTTTGGGAGACCCCCTATATCTACTTTGCTAGCTTACACAGTGCCCCTTCTGAGAGAGCCATATTTTTCCCAGTCTTTTTTTTTTTTTTTTTTTTTTCGTTTTTTGGCTTGGCTCTGCACAGCTTCATTTTTTTTCTACCTCTGTTTTGAACTGCAGTGATCAAAATGGGACTGATGTTATAAAGAGTTTGATTGGGTAGAGATGGGACGGGTGAGGATTTATAGGGTGACTTGGGGTGAATCTCCTATCATCTCTTGGCTTTGGTCTTCCCTAAAAGGAGATAGGTGGCTTGGTGGGCCCAGAGATCCCCCCACCCAATTCCCTGCCCTGACTTTTGTATCTCTTGTCCATCTGAAGGGGTCCTGGCCTTTATGCTGCCTTTTGGAATTATTTCACCAGGTGCTCTGCAGATAGTACTCACTGTTTGGCTGGACACGTGGTTCTGGTGTTTGACTTTGAGGTGGCTTGCGGGGCAAGTCCCATCCTCCTTCCGTCAGTGATAGGAGTGGAGAGTGCTCAGGAAGGCCTGAGGGAGGGAGGAGAAGTTGGTTAAGTGGGTGTGAAAGGGGCCATTCAACTCCAGTCCTGTCTGTGTGCTCTCAGAGAGGCCCTGTTTCTCCCTGACAGCAGCTCCAAGCTCCAAATGGGGAGAAACTATTAGCTTTTCAGATCCTGGTGTTCACTGGGAGCAGCACTTAAAAATAAGCTGCAATTAGTAGGAGTTTTGAAAAGATCTGTCAGTTCTTCCTCAACCTACTACTTTCTTCCTTTATTGCAGGAGGGGAGGAAGTTGGCACGAGTAGAGACAGGAATGGCTCTACTTCTGTTTGTAAAGTACACGTAGTTGGGGCGAAACATTCATAAATAGAGGGAAAAACTGATTGTGACTGTTAAAATCAGTGTGTGCTGCATCTACATTGGTAAAAATGGAAGGTGCTATATAGCACATGGTTATAGTTAGCTGAGAACTAAGGGCCTATTCCCATATCCCTACTTAAGCTGAACGGAGGGGAAGGAGTTCCATGGGTAGGACATTATCTCAACTGCCTGCCCCCTCCCCCACCCTGCCCCCAAGCCTAGGGAGGTAGCACTGGGTGGGATGTAAGCAGGTGGATTATCTAGATGTGCTCCTGGATACTGTGAGAGGGAACTGGGATGCTATCTGCTGACCTGATGGCTCCTGGGGCTGGGCTGAGGCAAGGTCACTATTGGGTGTGCTGATCAGACCTGGATGAGTCACGGTGGGCAGGAGTCAGTCCCTGGCTCCTTGTTATTTCCCATCCTGTGTGGACCTTCAGTGCTTTTTTGGTGAGAATCTGCTCCAGAACAGTCTCCTTTATATGGGGGCCTTTGGCTGGGCAGGCTGATCTGCCCATTCAAGGGAGCCAGCTCATCCCCACCCCCACCCCCACCCCAAGCTCATCCATCACAGCAAAATGTCTGGGGTCTGTGGGCACCTAGACCCAAGAAAAGACATGTGCAGTGTTCCCAGGCTTCTTGTCAGCAGGCCCTGAATTGGTTGAGCAGTGCAGGGGGCGGGCATGGGAAAGGAACATCCAGGGCTCTGTTCCAGGCGTATTCTCTCCCTGCATTGGGCTGGCTGAGGGCCCACAGCTGTGTGTTGGTTCCTGGCCCTCGACTGTGATGGATTTTATCCCTACCAAAGAATGAACTGTGCCCATACCATGGAAATCACCTGTGCTCAGCTGGCCAGGCCTAGGGGGCTGTGGCAATTCACAGGCTGACAGAGAGACCTGTGCCAGGAGCTCAGGCCAGTGCCAATGGGGGTGAGTCAGTCCTACCCCTTTGTATACTGTGGCCTGGTCCCTCCTTCACTCCCCAGCCTCCTGCCTGTGGGGTGAGCCCTGAGGCCACATGCCTCTCAGTCTGTCTCCAGGGTCCTGCTCTCACCCCTGTTCTACCCCTGGAGCAGAGGGTGGTGCCACCCACGGGCCTTGGCCCTCAGGACACTTAAGCTGGGACCTCTTTGCATACTGACCAGCCCTGAAGAGCTGTGCAGAAGGGACACAGGGATTTAAAAGGCCTCTTTCCCCCCATAGGCTTTTAGAGACTTACCAAGCCCTGTTTATGAAGGTCCATGGCCAGTTCTGAGACACCCTCCCCAGCCGGCTCTGTCCCCCACCCCATGCCTTCTTGCTCCAGAATAGCCAGATAAATGGAAGGGTCTTGGAGGTGGCAGAGAGACAAAAGCTACTTTTGTCCCTTAAGATCACTATTTTTTACTTAAGGTGTATATTATTGATTTTGAAAAGGCAAAGTTTTCTAAAGGTGGTTTAATTCACACGTTGTGGGAGTTGGAGAAAAGACAAGGGTCAGAACCTTAGAAAACAGGGAGGCAAACCCTAAGAGACACTTAACTCTAGGAAAGAAACTGAGGGTTGCTTCAGGGAGATAAGGTAACTGGGAGATGGGCATGAAGGAGAGCATTTGATGGAATGAGCACTGGGTGTTATATGCAACTGATGAATCACTAAATTCTACCCCTGAAACTATAATACACTATATGTTAGCAAAATTGAATTTATTTTATTTATTTATTTTTAAGATTTTATTTACTTATTTGACAGAGATCACAAGTAGGCAGAGAGGCAGGCAGGGCGAGAGAGGAGGAAGCAGGCTCCTGGCTGAGCAGAGAGCCCGATGTGGGGCTCGATCCCAGGACCCCGGGATCATGACCTGAGCCGAAGGCAAAGGCTTTAACCCACTGAGCTGCCCAGGCACCCTGAATTTATTTTTATTTATTTATTTATTTATTTTTTAAAAGATTTTTTTTTTAAATTTATTTATTTATTTGTCAGGGACAGAGGGAGAGAGAGCGAGCAAGCACAGGCAGACAGAGAGGCAGGCAGAGGCAGAGGGAGAAGCAGGCTCCCTGCCGAGCAAGGAGCCCGATGTGGGACTCGATCCCAGGACCCTGGGATCATGACCTGAGCCGAAGGCAGCCGCTTAACCAACTGAGCCACCCAGACGTCCCTGAATTTATTTTTTTTAAAGATTATATTTATTTGATAGATCACAAGTAGGCAGAGAGTCAGGCAGAGAGAGAGGGGGAAGCAGGCTCCCTGCTGAGCAGAGAGCCCAATGCTGGACTCGATCCCAAGACCCTGAGATCATGACCTGAGCCGAAAGCAGAGGCTCAACCCGCTGAGCCACCCAGGTGCCCCAGCAAAATTGAATTTAAATAAAAATACATAAAATTTGTATTTTTAAAATTTGAATTTAACATGTCCTTGAGGAAAGGGCAGCTGGAGATGGGAAGGTGGCCAGGCTTTCCATCCAGGCCACCCCTTGGTCCTGCCCCCTCCTTGCCCCACAGCTGCCTTTCTCTGCCACGACCCTCCCAACCTCGTCCTTGGTCCGGCTTTGTAAGATGATGATGTTTGTACTCTGCCAAGTGCTTTCGTACTGTCTGTCTCAGCCACCCTGGGGGTGGGAGGGGTCATTGAACTTGCTGCTGATTCTTAACGCTTCTAGTGGCAGATTCTGGACTTGGGAGCTCTGTGGAATCCCCATATTTCCAGATCCCCAAAACCTCCGTCCGGAGTGCATTTTCTCATTCTCAGCAGCCGGGAGTCCTTTAGTCACCCCACCCCTGTCCCGCATGACGTTGAAGTTGGCAGCTCTCTGAGTCCCTCCTCTCTGCGACCTCCTTCCTGTGTTGAACACATTGCTTGGGCGGTGACTGAGAGTTCTGCAGCCATTCTTTGCATCTTTGGTGCCCTTTTTTTTTCTTTTTTAAGTGAAAATCAGCCCACATTCTTTATTCTGCAAAACCAGGTTGCAAGGGAACAAGCCTAGAGGTCCCTGCTGATTGGGGGTCTTCTGGAGGGGAGGGTGGCTCTGGTGCCCTGGCCATTTATTTAGGCTGTTGAGATGGAGCCGTGCTTGGGGGCAAGTTGTGGGGGCCTTTCCCTGATGTTTGGGGGCCTCTGCTACTGACCCCTGCCTCCCACCACTTTTGCCCCAAGGTCCTCTTTTTAGGCATCCTTCCCAGGCCAAGTTGGCTGGCAGGCCCTGGACCTGCAGCTGCCTCGGGGTGCTTGGTAGCCCAGGAGAACTCCTGCAGCCTTCTTAGAAAGTGGGTGGTGGTGAGCATAATGGTTGAGAAGAGTGATCTTGGAGTCTGGCTTCAAATCCCACTACTTGCATTTATCAATTATGTGATCTCGGACAAGTTGCTTAGCCTTTTGAAGCCTCGTTTTCCTCATTTGTAAAATGAGATTAATACTAGTTCTTCATGGGGTGGTGGTTAAGGTTAAATGGGGCGAGCCATGTCGAGGGCTTGGCACTATGCCTGACACCTGGTAAGGCTCAAAATAGGAGTGTTTATTAATATCCTATGGGGGCATTGCTTGGCGAATCCAGGATCTCTGAGTCTCCAAGTAACCACCTGTTGCCTTCTCTCTGCTCAGGGTATCAAAAAACCATTCACTGAAGTCATCCGTGCCAACATCGGGGACGCCCAGGCCATGGGCCAGCAGCCAATAACCTTCCTCCGACAGGTAAGCTGGCGCTCAGGAGCAGAGGCTGCTGGGAGAGCAGGGAACTGGAGCCGGGGTGGGCCAGCCAGCTCCTCTCATTCCTGCTTCCTCCCCTGTCTAGCCCCCTCGGGACACAGCAGGCGCCAGAGTCCCACAGCGGGGTGCCATGGAAGTAGCGGCCCCCTCCGGTGCCTGATGTACCCTGGGCCTCTCCCTCAGTCTCCTCTCCTTCCAAAGTTGTCTAGAATGTCTAGACTCACTTTGGGGTTACTCTTGCGTATGAGGCTCCCAGGGATACCCTTCCATAGTCTGTGGTCTCGGATACTGAGATCAGAGCTTGGTTCATAAGCGTGTCAGAGAAGCAGCTTGGAGAGGTAGAGGCCCAGTGGGCTGGGAGGTGATACGTGGGGGTCCAGATACTTTCATCCCAAGTGAGACACCCCGAGTTTGAGTGTTGACTCTTCCACTTACCAGCTGGGTGGCTTTGAGTAAGGGCAAGTCACCAGAGCATTACCTTGGAGGACAGCTGGGGGCCTCAGTGTGACATTGAGTATGAAGTGCTGACCCCTGGCCCACAGGAGAGTGTGCGGTTGGTGACCACTGTTAGCTGCTGCTCTCCTGCTTGCCTTGCTGATGTGACCCATCTTGCTCCTGAGGTCTCCAGGAGGTGGGGTTTAGTGTTTCCGTTTGGGCACCAACTGCAAGGATGCTGCATGGGCTGAAATTGTGGGATCGGTGGGCTGGCGGGAGAAAAAAATGCCAAGGGCCTCCTGAACAGAGGGAGAGACCAGCGGTGGCGAAAGCTGCTTCCTATGGAGCAAAATGTGGTCCTTAAGTGGTTAAGGTTCGCAGGCTTGGGCAAGCAGAGCAGCTGAGCCCCGGAGGCCCCCGCCCTTTTCGCCTGCTGCAGGGGCTGGTGTGGCAGGGGTGACCCTGCCCTATTCTCTGGTGGAGGGGTGCAGGGACCTGACTTAGCTTGGGGAGTTCACACAGGGTCTGGGGAAGAGAACTGAGGCTGGCATTGAGCTGAGGAACATCACTGGGGCTCCCCTCCCGTGGCCACTGCTGGTGAGCGGAGGAGCATACCAGCAGCTTGTGAACAGATGAGGCCCCAAACTGGGCCCGAAGCTGGGGAAATGGATCAGACCAAACAGAGCAGCTCTGCTGGGGAAGCGGAGGCAGAAGGCTGGACCGCCCTGAGTGTCCTAGAGTCACACAGCTCTGGAGGAGAGAGTAGAAGCCGTTCGCCACACGTGCCTGGGGCTCTGGGCATGAAGAGGCTCCTGTTGACTCAGCCTCCTCTGGCTGGCTGACTTGTTCCCAAATCCGGCTCCGGCTCTGGCTGTGGCAAATCCAGCGTCTCCTGCCTGGTGCTGGCATCCTGCAGCCTTCACACATGTCTCCTCTTCACAAGTGCCCGTGGGAGGAGGGCAGGCCGGGTCACTGCCCCTTGTACGCATGAAGAAGTGAGGCACCAAGAAGCCAGCTCCCACCTGAAGTCACCCAGCTGGTGTCAGAGCCACGAGCCCTCGCGTCCCCTCAGGGCTCTTGGCACAGCTTTTGCGCTGCCAGCTTAGGCTTGCCCGGTGAGCTGGGGTTTACCGGCACTTTTGCAAACACTTCCTTGCTTAATCCTCTTAATTTGTGAGGTTAGGGTGATTTTCTCTGTTATAGAGATGGGGAAACTGACCCGGCCTTCAGTTCTGGCCAGGAAAGGGGATGACGGTGAGAAAGGGGGCAGGGGTTGAGAGTGTGGGGGGAGGACACTCAGTCTGTGAGTTAGGAAGGGGTCTGTGCTCCTTTCAGTTGGGGTTCACCTGTTTGCTCAGCCCTGGCCCCTGCTCAGGAGCCCCCTGGATCTTGTGGCCTTGGGTGTGTGAACTGCCGAACTCTTTGGAAGAGTTAGGGCCAGGGACTGAGGGGCAGGCTCTTCCTGTTCCCCGGCTCCTCTTCTGGCAGCTCTCCCTTTGGGTCCCAAGCCCAGGTCATGATGTACCCCACCTTTCAGCATCTCCTGCTGCAAAGAGCCCAGCATGCTCCTCCCCAGCTACCCAAGCTCCCCCCAGGCTGGAGCCTTCGTGGAGAGGCATGTACCGGAGTTGTGGTCGTCACAGTGTCCATGCTCAGGGTCCTCACGGCCCTCCTGGGGCTCTGGGGTTGGGGGTGCTGGGAGCCCAGCCCGCGCCTCTCTTCCCCCAGGTGATGGCACTCTGCACCTACCCAAACCTGTTGGACAGCCCCAGCTTCCCAGAAGATGCTAAGAAGCGAGCCCGGCGGATCCTACAGGCTTGTGGTGGAAACAGCCTGGGTGAGCACCCTCCCCCTGCCCCCCATAGTCAGGTCCCGGAGGGCATGAGATGAACATGTGTTCTGAGCGTGGGCTTGGGCCCTGGCCCCGAAGGGAGAGTTATCCATGTGAGTGTGTGAATGTGTACGGGATGGTAACACGCAGAGTAAATGAAAAACAGTCTTCCACTTCGTGTCTGTTCTGTTAACCTCCTGTTAGCTGAGCAGTGAGGTAAATACCATCTTTTGGAGGATCAGGGCACTTGAGCTGCAGGAGTTTGGCCTGGAGTTTGGTTTCACACCTGGGAGCCAGCTTGAGTAATTGACCCTTCTGTCAGCAGAGCGATGGTGTGTTTGTTTTAAAGTTTTATTTTTTTAGAGAGCATGAGCAGGGGCAAGGGGAGAGAATCTTCAAGCTACTCCCCGGAACCCTGAGGTCATGTTCTTGGCCAAAGTAAAGAATCAGGGTAACCTGAGTCACCCAGACACTCCTCAGAGCGGAGGGTTTAACCCAGTGATGGGCCTCAGTGATGGGCTGGGTGAAGTGCGGTGCGTGGCTTTGTCCAGTCTTCTTGTCTGTTACCGCTGTGGCAAGAGGTGATCAGTTATTGGGGAAGGGGAGTGCTGTGAGGTGCCTGTGAATCCTGTGTGATGGCTTCCTTCCTTCTGACAGTGCTGTTCACCCTCCCATTCCTTGTGTTCCCACCTCCCTGGCCTTTGGTCCCCTTTGCTGGAAGCCCACGCCCAGCCATCTGCCTCCTTAAGGAGGGAGCACTCCATGGAGGGAGGCCCTGGAATCTGGCCCCTGCAGATGTGAAAATGATACTCTCCCTCCCTTTGCTGTTGAGATGGATTTCCAGTCTCTGGGCCTCTGGCTCTTTGTTCTCATCTCCTGTTCTTTGTTCTGTTTGCTTTTGCCCCATTCCTTTGCCCCATGCCTACAGAGGGATCCAACTTTCCTCACCCCAGGAAAAATAGTTGTTCTGAGAATTTTTTTAGGACACGTGCCTGAATGCTCTGGAACGTGGGAGAGGGATTCTTGTAGCTTGGCTACCTTCCGCTTCTCTGCCACTCCCCTGTCCCTTCCCTCCCTTTTTCTGCTCTTTCCCTTTAATGAGAGCCCTGTGCTTACTTTCCTTGCTGTGGTTACCCCTCCATGCTCTGTCCGAGTCTGGTCACTGTCCTTCAGGGTGTCCCTCTCAGGAAGGGACCAACTCCCCTTGCTTTCCTGCCTGCCAGACTGGGGAAGGTGTGGGCTAGCACCTTGTATGGCAAGGCCGAAACCACAAGCTGTCAGAGAACAACCCAGCAGCCCGAAGGCTCAGCCTGCAGGCTCCTCTCCTCCTGTGCCCTCTGCCCAGGACAAAGGCGCCAAGACCCTGTGGCCATGGGCCTAAGATTCCTGGAAGCTGCGAGGAGAGGCAGGGGAGGGAGTGTTTGTCGTCTGCATGCCTGATGGGAATCCGTGGCAGGGAGGGGGGTTCTCTGTTCCCTGCAGGAAGCCTCGAGTTTTTGCAACTCTGTCAGCCAGGGCTTTGGAAAGGAGTTGGGGGGGGCCACGTTCATGTGAGTCCCCACTTGGGGTGTTGCAGCAAGAGGAAAGTTGGCCTGCGTGTGGGGTTTTGGGGACTTGGACTGAGTTCTGAGGACCCTTTGAGGATAGGTGAGGTGGGTACTCCCTGAGCCTTTCTCCTCCTCCTTGAGCTAGGAAGTACTCTACTCAGCTCCTGGGCTTTTGAAGGAGGTGGATGTATGTACTAAAGCCCCTTGTCAGGTGTGGAGAGGCCCTGTCCTTGGGGGTCACCACCAGTCCCTGCCCATTGCAAGAGGAGGGCAGTGTCATCCTGCGGGAGGTGTTCCGTCAACTAAGCCTACCAGCCCACAGAAGTAAGGGAAATAGAAAATGTCAGTGTGCCCAGGACAGCCCTGACCCAGATCGGGATTATTAAATACATACACAAGGTCTTAGAGCTCATCTGGATGTGTTTTAATCGTGCCCTTTAAAATGACTTTTTTTGATTGGGAGGGACACAAACCATAAGTGACTCTTAATCTCACAAAACCAACTGAGGGTTGCTGTGGGGAGGGGGGTTATGGACATTCGGGAGGGTATGTGCTATGGTGAGTGCTGTGAAGTGTGTAAACCTGGCGATTCACAGACCTGTACCCCTGGGGATAAAAATATATGTTTATAAAAAATATATATTAAAAAAATAAAAAATAAAATAAAATTTTTTGGGCACCTGGGTGGCTCTTCCTTCGGGTTAAGGTTAAGCCTTTTACGTTAAGCCTCTTCCTTTGGCTCGGGTCATGATCTCAGGGTCCTGGGATCGAGCCCCACATGGGGCTCTCTGCAGCAGGGGGCCTGCTTTCCCCTCTCTCTGCCTCTCTGCCTACTTGTGATTTCTCTCTCTGTCAAATAAATAAAATCCTTAAAAAAATAAAACGACTTTTTTAAAATTTAAGATTGATTTATTTATATGAGAAAGAGCATGCACAAGTATGGGGAAGGGCAAAGGAAGAGGGAGAGATAATCTCATGCAGACTGGGTATTTGTTGTGCACAGAGCTGGACTTGGACCTCAGTCTCACAACCCTGAGATTATGACCTGAGCCAAAATCAGGAGTCAGATGCTCAACCAGCTGACCCACCCAGCCGCCCCTAAAATTCTAAAATTGTTCGTAGAGTTCCTCATTTTCTGTTTGAGGAGTAATTCAGTTCTCAGGTTGTATCTTGGATCTTAATAGGATTAAGGTGGAATCTAGACTTCCAGGGAGGTGCAGGTCCTTATTTAGCCCTCCGGTAGCACCGATCTAGGCACTGAGGGACACTGGTGAACCAGGTGGATGGAATTTCTATGCTCACAAAAGTTCATGATCGGATTTGGGAGAAACAAACATTAAAAAGAATTCACACAAAAACTAATCTCTAGTTTTCTTGAGTTCTTGGAGAAAAAGCAGAAGAGCTATGCTATGGGTCTGTAACTAGGGATTCTAATGTAGAGGGAGGGTTTAAGCAGCAAATACGATTCAAATTCGTGGGGATGGTGAGTAATAGAGAACCTGCGAATGCATGCCAGACAGAACTGTTGTGTGCCAAGGCCCTGAGGTTTGAGAACTGAGTGTGATCAAGTGAAGAGGTCTGGATGGGGCGGTGTGATGGGGCTGGGAAGTTGGGCGGTGGTGATGATGGCGGTTTGTAGGCCCTGGGAGGCAGGTTGCCATCTGTCTGAGGGCAGAGGGTCCTAAGCAGGGGTGTAGTGGGGTGGGCCAGGCAGGGGAATAGGTGTTCTAGCAGAAATGCACAGAAGAAATAGGTAATGGCCCCTGCCCTCAAGGAACATACAGTCAGCATGGGGAGGGGGGCTTCATGTGTCTACAGTAAATAACTGGGGAAAATGCAGGTCAGGAGAGCGGCTCAGTATGGGTCGATATCTTTATGACCGGCCCAGAGAGAGACTAGAGTTGAGCTTTGATGGACCAGTGTGGTTTGGAGCATAACAGAAAGGCTGAAGGAAAGGGTGGAAGGTCCGTGGCCTGCAGGAGCAGGGAGCTTGCCAAGGGTGAAGGCCTGGGAACTCGAGGAGGGTGAGCTAGAGGCAGGAAAAAGGGGAGGCTTGGCTGGTGTGGGAATGGACAGGCCCCATGGATTAGAAGCGAGGGCATTGAGAGAAGGCAGAGGGAAAGGTTTCTGAGTATGGGAGCTCAGAAATAATCAAGTCAGTCACTCCGTAGAGGAGGGATTCTCTAATACCAGCATTTGTACCTCTCCATTATTTTAATTTGCAGAATATTTCAGATGCATTAGAATACTCCAAATAATGTAACAGAAGACCTTGAACCCACCACCCAGACTTGATTCATGTTCATGTTTGCCCGTGGGACCTTAGAGAATTGGCCTAGGGTCCCCTCCCTTCCCTCTCCATCTTAGCAGCTGGTCAGAAGGGAAGGCTGAGCCCAGTGATGCACAGACGTTGAGGCAAACGAGGGCTTCCAGGGTACAGGGCCTGGACTGATACTCACTGAAGCCCTAAGCCTCCTGGTGGTGGGTTTGTAGTAGTCTTAGAAGGAATAGGCTGGTTCTCTTTAAATGTGGCATAAAATTCAAACAGTGTCCCAGGATATAGAGTAAAAAGTCGGCCTCCCACCTCTGACCCCTGGCCTCCCCTTCACTTCCCCAGAGAGCTCACCCTTACCACTTTGGGACTCCTACCAGATGTGCCTGCACAAGTATATATACTCAAATTCTTCCTAAAAATAGTGGCCTGACATTAAAAAAAAAAAAACAAAAAAAAAACCCCACAACAACACTCTTTATAGAGATATTACCAAACCTATAATAAAATGAACCAGTATTAGTGTACAGCTTGGATAGTTTTTGCACATGTACACACCTGTGTAACCCTCACCAGATCATGACACGGAACAAGTGCAGTGCTGCAGAAGGCTCTTGCCATTCTTCTGGGCTTCGTGGGACCCTGTGCAGGCAGCAGTGATAAAGACACAGCAAGTCTAGCAGTAGCGATTTACATGTTAACAGAATGTGTATAAACCCCAGGAGGGTGGATAAAACAGGTATGGGCACGTTTGACTGATTGGAAGCTAGGACCTGGAGTAATGCTTGATGTCTAACAGCTTCTCTGTGAATACTGAGTGTGTGAATGGGTAGGTGGGTAGACTGGTGGATGGGCAGGTAGACGAATGCATAGATAGCAGATGAGTGGATGGGTGGATGGATAGGTGGTTAAGCAGCGTGCCATGATTCCACAGCCTAGAATAGTGGGAGTTGGGTCCTAAAACCCCTCCCACCCCCTGTCCCCACCCCAGGTAATTACATGGGTGTCGCCAACTCCATAGAGCCAGTCATCCTGCCTCTAGTGACTGTCTTGCTTGCTGTCTTGCAGGGTCTTACAGTGCTAGCCAGGGCGTCAATTGCATCCGTGAAGACGTGGCTGCCTACATCACCAGGAGAGATGGTGGTGTGCCTGCAGACCCGGACAACATTTACCTGACCACAGGAGCCAGTGATGGCATTTCTGTACGTGTGAGGGTGGCTCGCTCTCCAGTGTTTACCCCCGTGAAGAATAGCCTTCCTAGTTAGGGACAAGGATGTGAGCCTGTGCCAATAGGGAGAAACAGGCCTGGGAGGAGGGGTTGACTCTCTGCAGGTCCAGCTGGAGAGGAGCCATGGGCACTCGAGGGTGCTTGTCTTTCTGGTGGCATTGGCCTTTCTCTCGCTTAGTTCCTACTGGTGTTCCTCCTCCTCAAGGTGCTGTACCAGGTGCTCGGGAGACCATGGGAACCGAACACACTTGGCCTCTGCTTACACCCTAGTGCCTGATCAGACCAGCATTGATATCACATAAATAAATGTCATATCACAAGCTTTCAATTTCTCTTCTGGGTGAAGAGGACAGAGTTCCCCAGGAGGAGCAGCAGGGGGTGGGGGTGGTTGTGGGGAGCAGAAAGGTTTCTTCTCAAAGGATGACTGAGCAGAGATCTGGGGGATATGTAGGCATGAATGGGGAGGCAGGGGACAGAGTGTGTTCTGAACAGAAGGTCAACATGTACAGAGGCTGTGAGCTGGAAAGAGGCTGTGCATTTGCAGAAGGAGAGTCAGAGTGAATGAGCACATGTAGCAAGGGCCAGAGTTTCCAGACGTGGTCTAGAGAGGCAGCCGGGGCCTGAGTCCTACAGGGCCTTAGTGGCCATGCTGAGGATTTAGGTCATTGTCCTAAGAACAATGTCCATTGAAGCATTTGAAGGTGGGGGGAGACACAGATGGGTAGGGTATAATTAGATTTATGTTAAGTTTTAACTTCGGCTGGGAAGGGGATGATGGATGTGAGGGAATGTTTAGGAGATGAGGGAGGAGGTGGCTTGGGCTGGGGGTCAGCTGTGGGCGGGGTGAAGAGGGACTGTTGTCAAAGTGTGATTAGCAGAAGGGCTCTGAAGTCCCCGGTCTGAGGGAGCGGTGGTCTTGCGATCCTCTTGCGATCCTTCAATTCCTCATCAGTGCTGGTGCCTTCAATTCCTTTATTTTCTCTCCTCAGGGAGTGTGTGCGGACCCTTCCTTTGATGGGGTCATCTTGGTCTTTTGACCTCCAAGGCTCTTGTTTCTTCTGTTCATTGAGTGCTTTAATCCTTTCAGATGCATTCAGCTCTTACTGGAGCCCAGGAAACGGGCCCAGCAACATTAAATACTCTGCCGTCTTTAAGTCAGCCTCTTGTGACAGTTGGGGTTCCAGTGTTGGGGCTCAGGTCTCCAGCCGTCACATCTTCCACTGTGTTGTGCTGTCAAGGCCTCTCAATTCCCAGAGAAGCCCACATACACGCAGAGGTCCTAGAGCAGCCGAAGGAGGTGTCCTCAGGATTTTGTGAAAAGAATCAAGTTTTTGAGCTTCTGAGTCCAGTGGTATTCTTGCAGCGAGGAACTGGCCTGTGTGTAAGGTGGGAACTCTTCCAGAACAGGGTTTGCAGTCAGTTATTGCCACCTCCACCCGTATCCCCATGGGGTTCAGGTGGCCTGGTTTCTCAGGAGTTCTGCAAACCTTGAGCCGCAAGGCCCGGGAAACAACGAGGTTGAAGCGCCACCTGGTGGTAGTACATAGGTATTTTATCCTGATTCGACAATCCCTTCCTTGTTCAGGGTCTGCCCAGAGGTGGGCACCGGTAATTACTAACAAGACAGATTGCTGGCCCTCCTCCCCTCCAGGACATACGGAATGAACTTAAGGGCAAAGACAGGGCCAGTTTGTGGACTACTGTTTCAAAAGGATTCTTCAAAAATCATAGGCATTGAGTGTTTTAACTACTGTGTTAAGAACTTGAAAGCATTTCATTTTGCTTACTCCTCACAGCAGACCTCGTTTTAAAGATGGGGGCAGCGAGACTCAGGGAAGTCAAGCAGCTCACATGGGGCTGCACTGAAGGCAGGCAGCGGGGTGGCTGGTAAAAGGCTAGGATTGGGGCTTCTGGGGGAGTCTTCCTGGCAGCCCCAGAGGGTGGAGATGGGCAGTGTTCCTGGAAGCCGTGACTTCTCTGTTGCAGACAATCCTGAAGATCCTGGTGTCCGGGGGTGGCAAGTCGCGGACCGGTGTGATGATCCCCATCCCACAGTACCCCCTCTACTCGGCCGTCATCTCTGAGCTCGATGCCATCCAGGTGAACTATTACCTGGATGAGGAGAACTGCTGGGCCCTAAATGTGAACGAGCTCCGGCGGGCTGTGCAGGAGGCCAAAGACCACTGTGACCCCAAGGTGCTGTGTATCATCAACCCCGGGAACCCCACAGGTCTGTGCCTCATTTCTTTGCCAGTTTCTTGGGCGGTAGGGGCAGGGCAGCTGGTGTCCTACATGTCTGGTCACTAAAGAGTTAATGTGATGTTCTCTCTGCTCCCAGCTTTCTTGCATTTGCCAAGACTCTCCTTGAGGTTAATTATGCACAGCCTGTCCCCATTAATCACAGGCCTCACTTTACCTTTACTCCTAGTTGTTTTGCTGAACCAGTCGTCAGAATGCTGGTGTGTGCGTTTTTTTCTTTGACACAGCGTTACTAGTGTACTTTGAGACTTGAGGAGGAAATGCCTTGTTAAAAACAACAGCAAACAAACTGAAACACCCTGCTTCCAGAAGTCGAAAAGCACTCCTATTTTTACATATTTAAAAACAAAAAACGAAAACCCCCACCAAACGCCCAGCCCTACCTGTTTTGATCTTTCTGGGCCACTGGCTTCATTTGCCCCCACTGCTATTTGGATGCTGAGAACAAGGGCTCCTCTCTTCTCCTTTGTTGAGATAAATTGGGTCAGGGCCAAATCGCGTTGGAGTTGATTGTGGAGTCTGCTTCTTTGGAACATCAAATGATGCTTCAATCAGCTGAAAGCAGCACTTGAATTCCAGAGTGCAGAAAATGGGTGCGGCTGGCTGGGACACTCATTTATGTACATCAGCTCCCTGGGGGTAGGGGCGCAGTCTAACCAGAATGTGGGAGGAAGGAAAATGACTACAGCTGGGCTCTCTATTGAGGTTGCACATTAGAATCACAAAGGGAGCTTTTAAAAAATGCCAAAGGCAGGGCTGCCTGCCAGAGTCTCTGGGTATGCACCCCCCACCACCCCCTCACCCCCATCAGTCAGTATTCCCTGTGCCTTGCATGAGAACCACTACCCTGGGACAGTGGTTCTCAGACTGTAGCTTGTTAAAAAACAAACTGCTGGACCCCGCTCTGAGGTACTCTGATGTTATCAGGCAGGGCTGCGGCTTGAGAATTTGTTTTTCTAAATGAGCTCCCAGGTGATGCTGATGCTACTGGTCCAAACTTGGGTTAGCAGGTCCTATATTTTGGGAAATACTCTGTATGCCTAGTTTCTATTAGAGGGTCGGTAGCTTTGTAGCCAGGCATTTACTATATCAGCTGGCTGTCTGGGAAGAAATATTTGCATTAAAGACTTCATTATTTTAGGTAAAGGGATCATGTGAATGTATATTAATATGAGTAATTTTTAAAGAGTGACTACATGAATGGGCAGAGGCTGGTTTTGCTCTCTGGGTTCTAAATGTGTGAAAGACCAGTCAGCTCTTGGAAGATGGGGGATGGAAAATAGAAACCTACCTGAGATAGCCAGGTATCTTGTCTGGACCACATGCTGTGACCACTTGGGCTAAAAGGTGTCAAGATGGAGTGGGATAATAAGCCAGGACTCTGAGTTTTAAGACAGAAATGTAGCTCAAGGCTGAAGGGTTTGGATCCTAGAACTGTAAAGACCAGGGATAAAGCAGTTCACCTGAATCAGCATCCTTGCCCTAGGAACCTCCATCCCTTCTCCAGGTCTGGGTTGGAGTCCTTCCCAGGAAGTCTCTGTCCTTGGAGTGACCTTCAGCAGCTCTAGCCCTGGTCTGCCCGCTGAGCAACCTCCCCGGAGAGCCTTGCCCAAAGTTTTAAAACAAAAATTCCAGGCCAGGTTCTCTTTGGCCCAAGTAGGTTCACCTGCCCGTCCCTGAACCACTCAAATCACCAAGATTCTGGCCATGTATGTGTCCCATGCCCCTGCTGGAGTGCAGAGAGAGGCAATTCCCTGTAGAACAGCTGAGCTCTGTTACTCAAAGAAGAGAAGGACCCTGGGCAGGCTCAAACAACAGATTTTCTCATTAGGTTTGGGAAATTGGCTTTGGTTTGGCTCAGCCTCTGGAAGACCCCTCTCCAGCCTTTCTGTGTCCCAAGCCATCCCTTCTGTAAGGTGGCCTCATGTCTCCCCCTGCTGGGCACAGCTGTGTCCTGGTCCCTTAGACACCACCACCTGTGTCTAACCAGCCACTGGCTCTGGGGCATGTTCTGAGTGACTCCCAGGCACTGGAGAGAAACAAGCTCTGTCCTTGTCCTCAGGTCTGCACTGCACACCTCAGTGAAATTACTTGCATATAGTGGGTCTTTCTGAGGCCCTGGTCCTTACTTAGTTCCTCTTTTCACGCTCCTTGGCACTATGTGCCTGTGGTTTTGATATTCTTGCTGCTCAGATCTTCGCTTGCTTTCTAACAGGATAGTCTGTGGGATCAGAGGCAAGCCTCGCAGGGTTTGCAGGCAGGCCCAGCCCCCCCAGGTAGCCACCACCTGTCAGTCTGTGGGAACAGTGGCTGGTTCCTTGTACAATCCAGGGCCGCTGCCTTTCCGGAATCCCAGAATGCTGAGCTTCATAGGAAGCCCGGTTTGGCATTTGCTTGGCAAGAGGAGAGTTGAACCTTTGGTAAAGGAGTTGATTCATTGTTTTGATAGTTCAGAGCTGAGATCTGTTGAATCATACCGTTCTCTCGTAAGACACAACTTTTTCCACACGTGTTCTTAATATTCTCATACAGGGAAGAATGTAGGTATTTTTATTTTTATTTTTTAAAGATTTTATTTATTTCTTTGAAAGAGATCACAAGTAGGCATAGAAGCAGGCGGGGAGGGGTGGAAGCTGGTTCCCAGCTGAGCAGGGAGCCCGATCAGGGCTCGATCCCAGCACCCTGAGAATATGACCCGATCTGAAGGCAGAGGCGTAACCCACTGAGCCACCCAGGCACCCCAGTGTTTTTATTTTTAACAAAAATGTAACATAATCTACATATTGCTCTGCATCAGGGTACATATATGTATATAAATAATGTGCATATTAAACACATACATACATATGCACATAGTTACAAGTAATATCCATAGACTCACATACATGCATAGTAAGAAAGCAGCCTTCTTTGGTAAGTAGTCAGCAAGCTTGACTATAGTGTTGTTCCCTGCAGGGTATGGGAGCAACTCTCACACTCCCATTGCCACACCAGAAGTAGGTGTCAGGAAACAGGAGAAGGTTTCAGACCATTTCCACCTTGGAGCATTTATTCCTTCCCCACCTCAACCCGTGGCATTTCCTGTGAACTGGGAGAGGACCGTTTTGCTTTTTGTACTCATTTCTGTAACATTGGGGTGGGGGGTATTTTCCACTGTTCATATTGAGTCAAGTCCTCCAGGGGAGACCTCGAAGGGAGGACTGCTACGCGCTCCCCGTCCTCAGTCAGCGATGCATAGCTCCCACGTGGCCCCTGACAGGAGACCCCAGAGCTGGTGCTCAGGCTGGTTCATTCAGCACACACTCTGCAAATACTTCCTGAGCACCTGCTGAGTATTGGCTTTAAGGAAGCTGATGAGCCGCACAGACCTTGTCCTGACTCACGGAGCTTGTGTATGCCTCTTTGAGACGTTGTGGGAACTCTCCATCAGCCAGTGTGATCTCTCCATTGGCTGCTGTTGGTGTGTGGTAAGGTGTGGGGGCCGCAGAGCTGATTCACTGAACCCTTCAGGTTTGGTGCCTGTTCTGGGCTCTAGCCCAGACAGACATTGCCCCGCATACACACACACACACCCCTCCCGAGTTGAGTGTGAAACACGTCTCCCTCCATGTGCCTGGCTTAAGTGAGTCAGACAGGTGGGGCCAACACTCGGGGGTCCCTAGAGGTTGACTACACCCTGTCAGGAGCAGTAACTAGGGAGGGTGATCCCAAAGGGTCATGTGGGAACACAGAACACCTGAGTGATTCTTGGTGGGGTTCATTCCAAGGGACAATTTAAACAGCATTACAAGCTGCATTCTGGTTTTGTTGGGGATTTTTTTTAGGTCAGGTACAAAGCAGAAAGTGCATAGAAGATGTGATTCACTTTGCCTGGGAAGAGAAGCTCTTTCTCCTGGCTGACGAGGTAAGAGTTGCTCAGCGTTCTCCTCTGTGGGGAGTGAGGCTGAGCTTTCTCTTCTAAGGGAGGGAGCCAGACTTGACTCTTGTGTAGCCAGAGAGAACTTTCTAGGTGTTGGAGGAGTGACTCTCACCAAGGGTGAGGATGTGCCAGCCTATGAGACGGTGACCTAAATCATCTCTATATTGGTTTGGGTCTTTGGTTATAAACTTCAGAAAGTTAACCCAAACCACTTTAAACTTAAAAAGGATGGTAGACATAACAGGTGTGGGTTAAGTCCCGGGGCTCAAACCCTATCTCAGATTCTCTCGGCTTCCTCGTTGGCTTCACACTTAGCCCCGCTTTCTTCCCAGCCTAGAAAGAGCATTTCCTCCTGGTGATTCCCACAAAGTCTCAGAATCGAGCCTCGTTGGTGCAGCTTGGGTCACACACCCCTCACTGAACCAGTCACTTTGGCCAGTGGTTGTAGTATGCAAACTGCCCAGGCCCCAGGCAAGGGGTGAGGTCTCTGCCTCTGAGAGCGGGGGAGTAGTCTTCCTGAGGGCAAGTGGAGGGACTCTCTGGAGGGGAGAGTGGATGCTGGGTGGGCATACTGCTGCATTCGTGTGCCTGCGTGTGCTTCTGTGTTTACCATCCCATTTATAGCAGCCTGTTGGGGGGGAGGGGAATCTTAATTTCATGATTGCTGCTCCTCGAAACCCCAGTTTTGGAGCCGAGGCTGCCCATTCTTTTCCTGCTTTGTGAGGAAGGAACTCAGGCTTGTCAAATTCAATTTTCGTTTCTTCACTTATGCGTAATTTCTGGTCAGTGGTTGCTTCTACCACATTGGTTTCATTTCTTTCCTCACTAGAGGAACACTCTCCAACCCCCACGTGCATACACACACTCATACTCACACAATCACAGCTTATCCACCGAATGGTTGCCATGATTAGCAGATGGGTCTAAAGTTTTGTTTTGTTTTTAATTCCAGTATAGTTGACATATGGGGTTATATTAGGATCAAGTGTTAAAAATCTTCATTTCTGAAGGAGAGAAGGGGCAGCAGAGTGACCTTGGTGCGGTGCGCAGACCTCCTCCCCTTCCGGTGTGGGAAGGGGTGGGGGGAGGAAGAGAAGGAAGGCTGTGCCTAGCTTGTTGAAGGTGGAGCTGGGCTGACTCCCCGTGGGCCCACAGGGTTCCCGAAAGCCTCAGTTCCCTAAGCTCCAACATGAGTGTGGGAAGCACATCTCCAAGGGCAGAGCAGCGTGCTTGCCTGCTGAAGGTATACTATATGGACAGGAAGGAAGTATGTGTGGGCGTCGCTCATGTGTACAGTCTTGAAGGCTGGCAGTGAGACGGACAGAAAAAACAGAATGGTTCCAAATGAGGATGTGGGCATAATGGGCAAGAGAGCAACACATTCGGCTCTTCAAGTGGGGACAGGGTCAGAGGACAGCTACATGAACTGCTTTCATTATTAGTCTTATGGAAAGAGGGTAAACATTGAGGGAGAAAACTTGCTTGGGCCGATAGGAGTCCCTGACGCCATCATAGGTCAGATGAGGGAGAAAGGTCTGGAGGTTGGGTGGAGTTGAGTGTGGGTGAATGGGAGAAATCAAATGGACATACAGCCCAAAGCCTTTCCTCCTGATATGTTCTGGAAGGTTCCTTTGGTATGGCTCATTTTGGAAATAGCATCAGAGGTTGGGCTTCATAGCATACTAGGCTGAGCCTGAGCACCCGTGCCCTCCCTGGTTGGCAGCCTGCATGGGCTCAGGCCTCTTGGGGAAATTGGGTGACTGTCCTTGTCCTGTCCTCTCCCCCAGGTGTACCAGGACAACGTGTACTCTCCAGACTGCAGATTCCACTCCTTTAAGAAGGTGCTTTACGAGATGGGGCCCGAGTACTCCAGCAACGTGGAGCTTGCATCCTTCCACTCTACCTCCAAGGGCTACATGGGCGAGTACGTCGGCTTCTACCTCCCTCCCGCTGCCTCTGGGCCTGCCCCGTACCAGCGCTGCTCTGCCCTGCCCCACAGCCAGTGAACGCCCTTACGACAGCCTCTGCTGATCCAAGAAGCAAGAAGGAGTCAGGCCACATCTCCCCACCCGCCCCCCAGGAGAGCCCTGTGGTGTGAGGACGGCCCTTGTGCAGAGAGGTTCTTAAAAAATAGGGTCCTGCTCGAAAGAAACGTGAGCACAGTAAATGATGCAGATGAAAGCCGGGCCTACAACAGCTTCCGGTGCTAGTGTTTTCTGCCAGCCCTGTGGCTGCGCCTCCAGCATTGGAATCTTGAGTGGCCTGGGAAGGCAGGTTAAGTGTGTGAATGCCATGAGGCCAGGGAAGCAAGCTGTCTGTGCCCCCCACCCTAGCACTGGGGGCAGAGTCTGCTTCACTCCTGTCGTGGTTCATCCAGCTAATGCTTACGGATGACCTGCTGTGAGTCCTATACTGATCTCGGCCCTGAGGGGACAGCAGCCAGCAAACTGTGGCAGTCCCTGCCCCAAACACCTAGGGCCTAGTGAAGAGAGAGAGGCAGTAGACAAAGTCGTGTGTCAGGTGGACAAAAACCTAAGAAATGGGAGTGCCAGGTGGTAGGGGCAGGGTCGCTGAGGAGGAAGGAGGGAGCTGTGCAGGTATCTGAGGGAGGAGAGTTCTAAGAGAGGGAACAGCGTGTGCTTTAACCCTGAGACATGCCTGGAATGTTCAGGGAAATGGGGCTGAAAAGCAGTGCATGAGGGGGAAAGTGGCAGTTGTTGAGACCAAAGAAGTCCTGGGAGTCCAGATCACTGGGCAGGATGGGAGCCCTTGGAAGATGAGAGCAGGGTGTGAACTCACCTGACTGAACGTTTTACTAAACGCTGTCTGGTTGCTGTGTTGTAGGGGCAGGAACAGAGACTTGCAGCCAGGTGAGGTACTGTGGGCCAGGACAGAGAGGCAGGGGAGACCCTGGGTCCTGATGTGTTTGAAGGTGGAGTGGACTTGATGGACTTGTGAGAGAGGAGGCAAGTTTCATTCCCAAGTTTTTTATTATTCAAACAACAGGGAAGATGGAGTTGCCATCAGTGGATGAGGAAGGCTGTGGCTGAAGCAGATTTGGGGGAAAGATGGGCGTTGTTTTTTTGATCTGTTAAATTTTCAAATGCCCATTGGATGTCCAGGTAGAGATGGATGTATGAGTCCCCAGCTCAGGGCCGATAGCCTGCTGATTGAAGTTTGGGAGATGCGGTGAGTGTGTTGTTAGATCTCTGAGCCTGGACGTCCCACAGGGAGGGAGTGTAGATAGACAGGAGGTCTAGGGACTGATCTAGGCCCCCACTGCTCAGAAGGTGGGGGAGAAAAGGGGAAACTGCAAAAGCGCTGAGAAGGGAAGTTTAGGGCATTCATGCCCCCCCCCACACACTGGCGGGGGGAGGGTTCTTTTATGCACCAGGTGTAAGGATGGGGGAGGAGTCTCCCTTGTTAAGCTGGAAGCCAGTGGAACTGTGAAGCTGGGAAAAATATTTTGGCCAGATGGCGGCAGCTGTACCTTTGGGATGACCGCCCAGCTGGCTTTATTTGATGTGGGCAGGGGTTAATTCATGCTGGTCTTCTGGTCCACGTCCTAGCAGTGCTTTATCTTTGCTAGACTCATGTGCTGTGTAGCTCTTTTCCTAAATAAGTCTGTTCTCTGTGAACTCATTTTTCACGCTCCAGTGTTTTTATCACATAACTAGCCATCTGTCCGTCTGTGTTATTGATTACCCTTTTAACAGTCTCCTGGACGTAGGCGTCCTGAGTTAGGCCCTGCAGTCCTCAGATCTGCTCACCTGAGATTAGACTGCTCTTCTCAAGTGGATTTTCTGCTCATCAGCCAAGGATTAGGCAGGAAGTTCTTTCTTTCAGCCTCTGTTAGGGGGAACCTCTCGGAGATTCCAGAATTTATCTTCTTGCTTCCAAAGACGCAGCTGAGAGCTGAGATGGGAACTTGCCTTTGCCGGGTCAGTTCTGCAGGCTGATTCCAGTGGCATTTTACTGAGTGTCTCGTTGGGTCAGGGGCTCTGAGGCTGAGGGTGTCGGGTATACAGAGGAGGGTGAAACTAGGTTCCTGCCTCAGGGAGTCTGCGTTTCTGTGGTCATTCGTCTGAACTTACCTATCACAGGCCAGAAGAGGGGGCATGGCTCTGGAAAGTGTGACTGCTTGGGCCGAGTTCGTTCTGAAAGGTTTTTTGTTTTTTTTTTAACTCAGTGCATATCTCCGCTCCCATTCATGTGACTTGACTCTGTATCAGTCAGGATCCTTGTGGTGACAACTAATGGAAAGTCCACCCGAACTGACCTATACCAAGGAGGCTTTTTCTTTTTTTTTAAAGAATGTTGGCGAGAAGCCATGAGTCTTGAAGATGCCAATGGGCCTGGTCTTTGCTCTCTTGCTTGGTCTCATTGTCTTTCTCAGCTCTGCTGTCCTTTGGGTTGACTTTGTTTTTGGGCAGCAGGAGGTTCCAGCAGAAGTCTTCAGGCTCTGCTCATGGCCCCAGTGAATCTGGAACCGCCCCTGGAGCCAGTGTGGGCCTGAACTGTGGGCTGTTGTATTAGCTAGGCCTCAGACGAAGCTGCTTTAACAAAGAGGCCCCTAAGTACAGGGGCTAAAACAAGGTGAAAGAGTATTTGTCTGTGACGTAATAGCCCAAAGGCAGGGGAGGTCAGGACAGGCTGACCTTGAGGTCATTCACGGAGGAGGCCTCTGCCTTGTTGACATGCGGCATCTCCAGACTGCGGCTGCTCCTCCAGCATCTCCATGTCTCGGGAAGTGGGAAAAAAGCAAGAAAAAAGAGGGGAGAGCATGCTTTTTCCTTATAAGGAAGTGATATGGACTTTGCCCATGTCACTGCCGTTCACCTTCCATTGCGAAGAACTCGGCCACACCTGGCCACTCAGTGTTAGGCATGGGGATGCTTACAGAACCTTCTGGCTGACCGACTGCCCGTAGTTGAGGCCTCTCTGTGACTGGTGGGTCCTTCTCCCTTCTTCAACCCTGCAGGTGTGGCTACAGAGGAGGCTACATGGAGGTGATCAACCTGCATCCTGAGATCAAAGGCCAGCTGGTGAAGCTGCTCTCCGTGCGGCTGTGCCCACCAGTGTCCGGGCAGGCTGCCATGGACATCGTCGTGAACCCCCCAGTGCCTGGAGAAGAATCCTTCGAGCAGTTCCACAGGGTGAGTCGCCGTGTCCTGTGGCCCCTCTGTGTCACTGCCACAGCCGGGGTCCTGAGCATTCGCGTTGGACTCTGGGTCACCATGGCCAGCCTCTCTCCAGATGGCCTCCCGGGGGCTCTCATGGCTCCTCTTGCACCTGAACCACCGCATGAGGTTAATTAAAACGTGTGAAGATGCTCTGAAATGGAGGACCTCTTCTTTGTCACCTGTGAGCACATGGACACGGGCGGGCCGACACCCCGAGGGTAAGGCCTTGCTGTTACTAAACTGAAAAGAAGAAATGATGGGCCTGGCATTGCTTCTAGGCCATAGGCCTGCCTTTGGCCTAACCGCTGTCCTTGCAGCTCGAAGTGATCCACTCAGACCCTTTGAGCTGCAAGGGAAAAAAACCCAGCCAGCTAGTTTAAACAAAATGTGTGGGTCATGTAACCAAAAGTCAGTTCCCAACTGTTCCAGGCTCGCATTATTTTAAAATGTGGTAAAATACACAGAAGGTAAAATTTACCATTTTAACCATTTTTAAAAAGCTGAACAGTTTAGTACATAAAATCCATTTACACTGCTGTACAGCCGTCACCACTGTTGATCCCCAGAATGTTTTCCTCATCCCAAACTGAAACTCTGTCTCCATTGAACACCAACTCCCCATTTCCCTGTCCCCCCAGACCCTGCTAACCTCAGTTCTGCTTTCTGTCTCTATGACTGGGACTCTTCTAGGTACTTCGTCTCAGTGGACCCATACAATATTTGTCTTTTTGTGACTGGTTTATGTCACTCAGCGTAATGCCCTCAAGGTACATCTGTGTCATAGCATGCTTCCCTTTAAAGGCTGAATGATACTCCCTTGTATGTGTGGACCATGTTTCATTCACCTGCAGGCCACAGTTTCATTCCCCCGGTGCAGCAACAGTCCTGGAAATGTTTCACCTCTGAGGCAGTCACTGATTTGCTTTGCCTGGGTCACGTGCCCTATGCACACCACACAGATTGAGAATGGAGCCCAAAATAAAGAGTTTGGGCCATCTCTTAGAAGCATGTTCTAGAGCATTCCATCCAGGGCCAAGTCCATTCACACCTCTGGGCTGGGATGGGGTTTTCTTGTTTTCAGGAAGGACCTCCTATACAAGAACAGAAGCCATGACACAACCTATGTAGGATCTGCCTATTGCCCAGAACCCCCTGAACTTGGGTGCTTTGTGTGCCCTGGGGCTGTGGGCAGCCTTCAGGGCTGAGCACCCAGGGAAGAAGTTCCTGGAGATGGATGTGTTTCGCCCACCTCCCTGGTTTGCTGTATTCATGCACACACGAGCTCACTTTTCACCCTGCTGCTCCGTTGCCCCCGCCTTGAAGGGACCATTTCTAGTGGCTGGAGCCATTCCATGATGCCCAGAGATATTCTGACTCCTGTGTTTTCTGTGTCTCCTCAGGAGAAAGAGTCTGTCCTGGGTAATCTGGCCAAAAAGGCTAAGCTGACGGAAGACCTCTTTAACCAAGTCCCGGGAATTCATTGCAACCCCTTGCAGGGAGCTATGTACGCCTTTCCTCGGATCTTCATCCCCAGCAAAGCCGTGGAGGCAGCTCAGGTCTGGGGTGCTGGGCTGGGGCACACTTGAGTTTGCTTGGAATTGCTGGATTGGGGGCTGTTCTTGTCTCAGGGAGCACAAGTGCTGGCTCTGGGGACTTGGAATATTCCAGACTGTTCTGCCAGCTGGTGCATACAGCATAAAGGTGGCAGGCTCTCAGAGGCCCAGCCCTGCAGCATGCTGTGGTGAGGGGCAGAGGTGAGGTCAGCCCCAGGCGGGCAGACCCAGCGGATCTGGGCTCTGTGAATTCCAGTGTTAAGAAGGCAGGTGCCCCACGTGTGACATGATGCATTTAACGATGAAGAAGCCATGACAGCATCTGCTCTGTGCAGCGACTGCCCTCGGGCAGCACCTGTCCAAACTGGAATGTGAACACGAAATCACCTGGGGGGCTTGTTAGAGTGCCAGAGCTGGCGCAGGAAGTCTGCGGAGGGCCCGGGATTCTGTGTGTGCAGCATTTTCAGGCCATGCCACAGACCGTACTTTGAGGATCAAGGGACAGAGCAATATATATATTTTTAACTTTATTTTATTTTTTCGGTGTTCCAAGATTCATTGTTTGTGCACCACACCCAGTGCTCCACGCAATACGTGCCCTCCTTAATGCCCACCACCAGGCTCATCCATCCCCCCCGCTTCCCCTCCCAAACCCTCAGTTCGTTTCTCAGATTCCACAGTCTCCCATGGTTTGCCGGGTGTTGCAGTATTTCTGAAAGTGTTGTCCTCATGCCCCCCAGACCTCCTCAGTACCCACTAAACATTCAGAATCTGGGCCCTCCCCCACTCAGCCCTACTGAGTCAGAATCCCAGGTGCTGGAGCCCAGGAACCCATTCAGCAGGTACCGCAGGTTGTCCAGACCAGAGGGGAGAAGCTCTGTGAACTAAGTCCCTGTGGAGCTGATCTCTGAAAGCCACCCTGGGCGCAGCGCTCGGGGCCTGGTCATCAGAGGCGTATGTGCTCGGCATATAGGAGCTGCCAAAGCCTGCGGCCAGGGTGTGGGGCCCAAAGGAAAGAAAGTGTCAGTCCCGGGCGAGGAACAGAAGTACCATCGCCTGTGGCCATCCTGAAGTAGCCTTCAGCTTCCTTGTTCCTTGCACCTGCTTCCGGCCACGTCCACTGTCCTGCCTCGATCCTTGTGGGGAGGGGAGAAGGGCCCCGCTGTGGGGGAGAGCCTGCCGCTGCAGTGGTTACTTGCCTTCGGGTGTTCAGTGGTGTGTTTTACAAAGCCATACACGAACCCTGAGTTCTGCCCTGCTCCCACAGGCCCATAAAATGGCCCCCGACATGTTCTACTGTATGAAGCTCCTGGAGGAGACCGGCATCTGTGTCGTACCTGGCAGCGGCTTCGGGCAGAGGGAAGGCACCTACCACTTCAGGTACCTCTGTCTCTGCACCATGGGGCTGGTCCGAGGTTGGTCTTGGAAAACTTGGGCATCTTGTGGCAGAGCACAGGCTGGCTCCAGAGATGGCAGTGTGTGCAGTTCACACCCCTGCTGCAGACCCCCCGCCCACCCCCATTCTGCCTTGCGGCAGAGCCATGCTGAGACCTGGGTCTAGGGATTCAGGAACACTGTGGGTAGATCCCAAGGTCATCTGCTTGACCACTCTTGCCCCCCCCCAGCCCACCCGACCCTACCCCACCCCGCCCCATCTCCATCTATATTATACCATCTGAAATACTCCTGGTAGGCTGTTTCGTTTTATCTCCCTGTCCTTTCTCAGTTGCACGCAGTATCATACTGTGTCCAGGTGCTCACGGAGCTCATCCAGAAGTCTGCAGAGATGTTGCATCTGAAACAGTGGGATGAGTTTTGCTTACTAAGACGCACTGCACAGTGTGTGCCGACCCTGCTGGGATGGCGGCCTGGGGAGCAGGGATTTCCCCACCAAGGCCTGTTCTGTTCAGAACAGCACCTTCTCCACTCACAGTGCTCTCGGATGTCTTCTGCAGCAGATGCTAAAAAAAGAAATGTCATGAGCTTAGTTAGCACCTTGGAGCCAAGACCTGACTCGGGTCGTGGGCTGTGTGCCCCGGATGGACAGACGTGTGGTTGGCCTCTCCCCCCTAGTTAGGTTCACCTTGGCAAGTTGTGACTCATTCAAGAAACAGTTAACTGGAGAGGGCTGCCTTTTGGGGATGAGGAGCATAATGGCAGTATTAGAGGAAGGAGTTAGTTACCATGGCAACTTGGGGAGTTCCTTTGGAGGGAGACTTGTGACAGAGGTTCGTTCTCCCTCTAAGATTTTAAAAGGGCCTGCCTAGCAGGAGGAACAGCTCATTCTGTATCTGTAGGAAAATGAAGTCATTCTCTAGAGAAAGTTGTATGGACCGGTCAGAATGTCGTCCTGGCCTGCCATCACAGGTGGACATGTCAGGGAGCCTCTGCTGCCATCTTACTGCTTTTGGTCCTATGTGTTACTTGGGTAGAAAGAAAACGTATGATTTGGGGTGGGGGGTGGTTCAACAAGTTACAAGTTCTGTCCTGGGGCTGGTGCTTTCACAGCGAAGACCAGCATCCCCCTCCCACTGCTTTCCTACACCTCCTCCTCTCTACAACTCAGGTGAAGGAAAGAGCTGCTGGGTTCCTTCCTCTCCCCTTTTCCAGAGCAACTTAGTGTCCAGGCTAACTGCTGTCCTATTTCCTGACAGAATGACCATCCTCCCTCCGGTGGAGAAGCTGAAGACGGTTCTACAGAAGGTGAAGGACTTCCACATAAAGTTCCTAGAGAAGTATGCATGAGGACTGCTTGGGCCCAAAGGGAGATCCGCTAGTCAGGCCTTCCCCCTGATGCCCACCCACGCCAGACTGAACTTGCCTTCCCTGGCGACTCTGCCTCAGGCCTCACAAAGGTCACTGGTCGCTTTCATTGTCATTCTGCCCCAAGAGACTTCTTTCTTTGTGCCTTGATGTTGGGAGCACTTCTCTTCTGAGCAGTGTGATTGGGGATATCTCACAAGTCCTGTTTTTTTGAAGCAGCCAAAGTAGAGGGGACTTGCTCAGCACATGTGGCCGGCGTTCTCTGAATCCATTGTTGTTCTTTTCAAAGGTCATTGGAGTTTAAAACAACCAGGGTATGTTGGGTGAGAGATGTTTCGGATCTGAAGAAACAAGGTGTGGGGAATGTATGACAATCATGGCGAGGACTGGAAATCCTAAACTCACCACCGTGATCTGTGAAATAAAACCCTTAGTGGTGTGAAAATCTAGTTCTTCAAACAGGAGAGGCTGGAAGTCCACTGGAGGCTCAGAAAGGACCCACCATTCTGGCCTGCAGGCAGGTGGCCTGTCTCTTAGACAAGGAAGGTGGAAGTAGGAGCAGGCTGGTTACACTGGGTGCCAGGCTAGGTTGTGACAGGTACTGGGGGCTACGGCCAAGGTTGACGGGTCCTGCAGGGGAAGAGTGGGTGTGAGCCAGGCTCCCAGTCGAGCCAGGTCTCCCCTTGGGAGCACACAGCAGGTAGTGAGGACTCTGCACAGAGAGCAGCAGGTAGTGAGGGCTTTGGGGGTGAAGCAGGCTTAGGCTGGGACCCCCGTCTGACAGTTCTCCCTGGACTTCGGGGATGCAGGGTACAGCCCAGCAATATCCCCGTCGTGTGACAGATCTGTCTGCTGTTGTGTGGATGCATCCTGCTGTTAGCCGGAAGCCGGTCTCTACCAAGGGCTCCCTTGAGCCTTTACACACATCGCCCCCTGTTGGTGACAGCGGGGACAAGGAAACACTAAAACTGTCCAGATGAGGGAGGGGCATCCTCAAGGACTTGAACACAGTCAAGCCCTCGCCACCAGTCCCCTCCTGTAGTGTCTGTTGTTTCAAACTGAATTCAGCCCATTTCCTAGCTCACAATTGGCCAAAGTGCCTGGTAGCTTGGCTGCTGTGGACAAGTACATGTCATTGGATTGGAAGTTTATCAAACTATTTTAACTTAATGCCAAGTGTTTTGCCTCCACGTTTGCTGCTGGCTCCCCTCCCAGACTCTGCATACTCTCCTGGGGCATCAGTCCTTTCTCCAGCCAGGGGAGTATCCTCCACCAAGCCTGCCACTTCCGTGGCATTAGCAGAGCTGGGTGGGGTGCTGACCTGCACTCCCCAAATGTCGGGGCTCTGGGAACAGCAGGCTTCTCTGAGAGCCCCTTCCCTTAGGGCCCCCTCCTACCAGTGGCCTTCCCCAGCAGGCAGTGAGGGAAGCCAAAGCCAGCTCAGGAGCCTGGGGACCCACAAAGTCCCAAACTGGAATCAAAGGCACCAGAGACACGAATATGAAGAGGCATGAGCTTTGAAGGCAGCCTCCTACGCTGAACTTTCTGTGCTGGGCCCATGCAGGGGAAGGCAATAGGAAACTGCAAACTGTCCCTACTTGCTAGCATTATAGTCCTTGTGAAGAAAGTAGCCACAGTCCCCAGTAACAAAGGGAATGTTTTGGAACTTTTCCTTCCTTAAAAATTGAGAAAATTGCACTTGTACGTGTTGGATGGTACGTAAAAGCAGAATGTGCCCCAGAGTCGTGAGGTTTCTGGTGGAGAGGTTACATAGTAGAAGCTAGTCTATTTTTTATATTTTTGTAACAACTGCTTTTTTCATGGGGGAACAAAGGGGCTAGTATTTGTAGTCTTAACAAGTCCAGTAGTTTTTTTTATGAATCTCTTCAGATTATAAATAACACCTAAAAACTTTGAAACGTTTACAAGACTTTTTAAAAGACGCTGTATACACTTGGTTTGCTTTTAAAATAAATAAATAAAAACGTAAGAAGGTCAGCTGGCTTAGGAGGTTAACTGCATCCAGGGGAGGAACGCTGATCGTGATATATTGGGTACCGCCAAAGAAAGTCATTTGTCATTTGGGGTCGCACTTTAAATCTATACCTGCAGAGTTTCGTTGTTCACCTAGATCCACACATGGGGGATGTGGGACTGTACCTTGAGGCCCAGCTGGTGGTTGTCCCAGTATTGTGTGGTTTTGCAGGAAGAGCTGACAGGCCTGCCTGTCCCTGTTCTCTGACTTAGATTCCCATAGGCATCTCCTGACAAAGGTACTTAATGCTAGCTCTGCTGGAAATTTCTATACAATAAAGTACATGTCCAAAATGGTGACTGTGTTCAGTTTTCCTTGTAGTTCACGTCTACCTAGCAGATCCCAGTCTAAACGCAAGCATATGTCACCAATTATACGTCTTCACTCTGTAATTTACGTTTCTAGCACTCGAATGAACATTTGCCCCCAGTTCTACAGACTTCAGTCACCACTTCTCAATCTCCATTTCCTTCTAGAGGTCAGTCCCCCAGCCCCCGCCTGCCTAGGGCTTTCTCTTGTTTGAGGTGGGAAAATGTGGATTCTTTAAATGCGATGGTGTTAAAATGAATGCAGCCTTGGCTGTCCAGTGAAAGAATGATGAGCTGTGAGGCCAGTGGGGAAAGGAGGAGTCATCTATACGGGGGATTTCGTTCCTTTTCCTCAGCCTCTCCCAGATCCGCATCAGTTTTGATGTGTGGTTTTGAAATTCAAAACTTATTTTTCACTAAACTAAACTAAAATTTGTATGTCTTTATTAAAGAAAGATTGGGAAATGGAGAAGGAAAAAAAAAGTAGGATTCTTTCAGCTGGAAGAAATGGAACCCTTGGGGCGCCTGGGTGGCTCAGTGGGTTAAGCCTCTGCCTTCGGCTCGGGTCATGATCTCAGGGTCCTGGGATCGAGCCCCACATCCAGCTCTCTGCTCAGCAGGGAGCCTGCTTCCCCTCTCTCTCTGCCTGCCTCTCTGCCTACTTGTGATCTCTCTCTCTCTCTCTCTCTCTCTGTCAAATAAATAAATAAAATCTTTAAAAAAAAGAAAAGAAATGGAACCCTGAAGTAGGAAAGAGGAATTTATTCAAGTCATGGAGGGAAGCTGGCTTAGGTTTTCCTGTTCAGTCTGTTAAATGCAAAGACTGTCTTGTCTAGCTGCGTGTTGAAAAATTCCAGGAAAGGACGTTGGCTGCCTTGGTCCATGTGCCCTTCCCTGAATCAGTCTCTGTGGCCCTGGGGGCTTCGGCTGGCCCTGTGCTTGCTCATGGAGGTAGAAAAGGGGCTTGGAATTGCCAGCTCCATCAGAACCATAGGACAGGGGTGCCTCATTTATTATAGGTGGCTCTTTAGAGAGGGACTGGGGAGGGAATAGTGTGTGTTGGGTGGGTTGGTTAAGGGCCATTACTGGTTGATAACTAAGGGGACTATCTTCCCTCGTCATTCATACACTTTGGGAACGTATACATCTTGTCTGGAGACTAAACTTGGTGTAGCGTATTACATAGTTTATTAAATAGATGGGGATTAGACTACTCTATTATTTCTGGTATTGATTTGCTGTAACACACCTAGAAAGCCTTCAGCAAATGTTTGATAAGTACCCATGAGTTACAGACTCCTAGGGAATGGGGAGTTAGTAAGTTAGTAAGATGTGGTCACTGTCCTTGAAAAGCCATAGATAGAATGGCCACCAGACAGTTCAGTACTCAAATTCTATCCACCCAGTGTGCTGGGCTTGAAAGCAACATGTGGGTCAGGCACAGGAGAAGGGGGTGATGCTGTTCTCTACTGATTTAAGGAACATGCCTTTGCCCACCTCTCATTGCCTTTGAGGAATGCCAGATATCTTTTGCCTTCATCTTGCCCCCAAGCCAGGAGATACCCTTCTCCTCAAGAAAAAAGAAGATGGAACTTTCTGCCAGGTACCCACCCAACTCTCTAAAGAGGCTCAGGTCAGCTGGAGTTTCCTGTTGAGATTCTTTTCTCTCACTTAAAACAAACAAACAAGCACAAAAGAACTTAGCATTTTTTTGGTCTCCTATGCAATTTCATCTGCCTTTGCTCTGAATGCAAAGACTGCGACCATCCCTTTGAAGTCCTTTTAAAGATACTAAATTTGAAGATCTTAAAAGATTTTGAAGATTCTTAAGTATCTAGAATCCTAAGGGTAACTGACAAGTTCAGACCACAAAAGTATCCATTACACAAAAGTGTAAAACTCAAAAATACTCTGATTATCAAAGTAAACATTCATGTGGAAAAGCTAGAAAATGAAGAAAAGTTCAGAAAATTTGAAATCCCCTTAAGCAGAGTTAATCAAGCCTAGCATTCTGGGAGATTTCCTTACTGTCCTTTTCCTGACAATATTTTTAATGTGGTTGAGATCCTAACTTTGGATCCTAACTTTGTCCCCCTTCAGCATCATAACATGCTAATAAAATGCCTAATGAAAAGTTTCCATGGCTACCTCATCTGCTCTACGGATTATTCCATCATTTAGTTAGCTGCACTCATAAGCATTTAGATTGCACATAATTCTTGGTTTTTAAAAATAATGATGCATAGGGACGCCTGGGTGGCTCAGTGGGTTAAAGCCTCTGCCTTCAGCTCCGGTCATGATCCCAGGGTCCTGGGATCAAGCCCTGAATCGGGCACTCCGCTCAGTAGGGAGCCTGCTTCCCTCTCTCTCTCTGCCTGCCTCTCTGCCTACTTGTGATCTCTGTCAAATAAGTAAATAAATAATCTTTAAAAAAAAATAATGCTGCATAATCAGCATCCTTACCTTAAGAGGGTATCACACCTCCCTCACCCTTGTATTTAGGCTTATTGGGGAACATTCTTAGGACTGGGTGTTTGCCATAAGTTTCAAGGGCCTCACCCCCAGGCAGAGCCCAGAATGTGAGAGACCATGGAGTATACCTTACTGGTTACGGGATCACTGAGCCCGTTACCATCTATAAAATGGAGGTAATAAAATCCACTTACGGAGCAATAGGATAAATTATGAGCATTATATGGGGAAAAAATTGAGTGTGAGACAGAGTGTGTGAGAGTGATTTAGAATAGTTCTTGGCAAGCAGCGCTTCCCATGATTATCTCCATTTTAGAGCAGTGCTGATAGAATACATGTTTGATGATGTTGAAATTGAACGGGAAAATATGCCCTTGATATGCCAGATGCAATATGAAAATGACATTTAGAAGAAGTGAGGACCATTTGCCAAAACTTCGGAACATTCTGCTAGGCAGAGTACACTGGTTAATTATTTTTTTTGTCAGTGGTAAGTTTTTGTTTTTCGGTTTTGTGGGTGTTTTTTTGTTGTTGTTGTTTTGTTTTTTTGAATTTTTTTTGGTCACAGTTTCTGAAATAGAAATGCCTTGAATCCAGTTACACTAGAATCTTTTTTTTTCTAAGATTTTATTTATTTATTTGTCATACAGAGATCACAAGTAGACAGAGAGGCAGGCAGAGAGACAAAGAGAGGAGGAAGCAGGCTCCCTGCTGAGCAGAGAGCCCGATGTGGGGCTCGATCCCAGGACACTGGGATCATGACCTGAGCCAAAGGCAAAGGCTTTAACACACTGAGCCACCCAGGCACTCCAGTTACACTAGAATCTTTATGAGATAGGTCCAATTTAAAAATCACGTTTGACAACTCTAGAGTAACTTGTTTTCAGTGTGGGTCCATCTTGACTGGCTGACACCAATTAGGAACTGGGGTTACTGGACTCCTCAATATTTAGATGGGACTGTGCTCTTCCCCACAAGACTTCTGTGGGCCTGTATTTCTTTATGGTTAAGGTAAGCTGCTATTTGCCATTGCTGACTTTAAACTTTAAAACAGGATACCCTCAGTCTTTTTGGGTACCAAAACCCAAATACACATTGGGTACCAAAACCCCACTCAAGGAGATAGAGTACGTAAGTTAGGATTCTTTGGGCTCTACATGACAGAAGAAGAAGTTAAGAACAGGGTAAATCAAACTTGCATTTCTCAGCCTCCCTCGCTCCTATATGTGGGCATAAATGCCATAAAAAGTGGCCATAAATTTAATAGGACGTAGTGTCAGGTGGTAGCTGCTGGAAACTTCCCTTGCAGAAGGCTACCTCACTTTTGTCCATTTACTTCCTTGTCCTCTCCTGGTAGCTACTTGAAATGTAGCTGTAATGGGGGGCATCTAAGCCATGACAACAAGGACAACATGTCTGTGTGTAATATATACTGTGTGAGATTTAGCTTTCATTGTTGCGATTGTTTTACTCCCCCGTAGTCTGAGGACACGATCTTTTGGGCTTTCAGAAATGTTTGCCTAGATGGCTTGATTGTCTCATCATAATGTTACTTACTAGGTGAGCTTAATAAGTGTTGGCAACATTCATAGATAGCTTAAAGCTTCTCATCATTCATGCTGGGTACATTGCTCAGTCATGGAGACACAGTGGTGAATAAGACATAGACCCATGATTTATAAGGTTAACAATGACCCAGGCTGGTAAGAGAGAGGAATGAATTTGTACAACCTTTTGGAAGGACAATTTGACACTGTCAATATTAACTATGTACATGCCGACTTTAAAATTACAGGAACCAAGACAGTAAGGCATTACTGAAAGGACAGATGAAATCCAGAAATAGACTCGTACATTTATCACTGTAGCTTAAAAAAGACCACACACACACATATGTACATATATATCTTTGATACACTTGTATGGACAACATACTTCTCAGTACAAAGTATCAAGTGGAAAGAAAAGTCTCTTCAACAGATGGTGTCACAGCAAGATTTGAGATGGATCAAGATGTGAGCTAAAACTATAAATCTTCTAGAAGAAAATATAAGAATATCTTATGCCACTTTGAGGTAAGTAAATATTTCTTAGCACAAAAAGGCACAGATCATAAAAAAAAATTGATAAATTGAACCAGGTCAAAATTAAGAACGTCTGCTTTTAAAAGAACACCATTAAGAAATGAAAAGCCACAGAGAGAAGACATTCTCAGAACATAAATCTCATAAAGGACTTGTATCAAGAATATACAAAGATCTCCAGAATGTCAGCAACAAGACAAACAACCCAATTAAAAAACAGAGGAAAGACTTGAACAGACACTTCACAAAAGGAGATACACAAATGGCCAATGAGCACATGGGAAATGCTCGACATCATTGGTACTTGAAGGAATGCACATTAAAACTACTGAAATACCATTCAAGTGACTAAAATGAAGAGTATTGACACTACCAAATGTCGAGGAAGAGGAACAACCACAATCTTGATCATGGGAATGAAAAATATTCCCATCACTTTGGAAAACCAGTAGCTTCCTCCAGGGTTAAACACAACTACTCTATGTCCCAGCAATTCCACTCTTAGCTAGGAATTTACCCAAGGGAAACGAAAACACTTGTCCATGAAAGCCTTGTGTAAGAAGGCTTTGTTTGGGATTCCCCTCCCTGCACTGTGACCTAAATAAAACCTCTTGCTAGGCAGAAAGCTGGGGCACCCTATAGCCCACTTCATTTGTTTCCCATCTCTCAGGAAACACTATCTTGTGCTACCTATTGTTTAATGTCTGCAAACTATTATTTGATGTGGGTTTTTTTCCCCAGCTCTTTAGGTTGTTTAAGGTAGTCAGGTAAATCCAGTCCCTGTTACTCCATCATGGCCTGGAACAAAGTTCTATTTTATGTCCTCAAAGGGCCATGGGTTACACTGGTATACTCGTGTGTCTAAAACATACTGAACTGTCCACTTACGACTTGTGTGTATTTCACTGTATGTAAATTATAACTCAATAGACTTAATGGGGGTAGAGGGAATATGTATGTCCCTTGATCTAAAAATTCTACCTTCAGGAATTTATTCTAGAACATTTTCTGACAAGTGAAAGATATATGTCTAGGGATGTTCTATGCAGCATTGTTGGCCATAGAAAAGGGGTGGGAAGACCTAAGTATGCATTAATAAGGAATTGGTGTGTCTCTTCAAAGGAATATAGGAATAAAGGAATATAGGAATACCATGTAACTGTTCATCCAGATGAGTATATCTGCCTCTACTGACATGAGAAGTCATTCAGGATACACTATTAACGGGAAGCACCACTTGGAATTGCCTTACATAGTATGGTGACGGACAGTATTATCTGATCAGACTCCCCTTGTCTATATTCTTCCCTGGGAATATTCTTCCCTCCCTCAAGTAAGGGAGCTGCCTTACTCTTAAGTCTGTAAACCTCTGATCTTGGATGGGTCAGGAAGTCCATTCTGTAACATGAAACAGAGTCTAATTCTCCAAAAACTGTAATTATTAAAACAAAACCATGGAACTCAAGCCCCAAAGACAACATGAATCTTGCTTCATGGAGGAAGAGTGGTCTCACCAGAACCGACGTTCACAGAGAATCCGAGATGAGAGTCCGTGGCCCAAAGACTCATCTCTAACTCTGCACTCCTGATTTCTTGGATTTTGAGAGCCGGTAAATCCTCCCATTTGCCCACGTTAGCTGGAGTTCAGTTTTTATTGCTTTGCAGGCAAACCACATCTTCGTACACACACAGGGGAGAAAGGAGTTACCTAGATCTGGATTGTAGATGCTTAAACGACTCAGCTTGTTTTTTAGCAAAGAGAACTGGCAGGAGGAAAGGGTATGGCCACAGCTGTCCACAGCTGTAGCCAGTTTTTTTAGAGCAGGAACTGAAGCTGGGGCTTCAGCTGTTTCAAGGTAGGTCATGTGGAATTTTTAAATTACTATTATTGAAGTATAGCTGATGTGCCACATTGTATCAGTTTCAGGTGTACAACAGTGAGTCCGCAATTCTGTTCATTACTCAATGCTCACCCCAGTCAGTGTACTTAACATTTACCATCTGTAACACATAAAGTTATTATAATATTATTGACTATATTCCCAGTGTTGTACTTTCCATCCTTGTGATTTACTTATTTTATAACTGGAAGTTTGTTCTTCTTAATCCCTTCTATTTCATTTATTCCCTTATCCTCTCCCCTCTGGCAACACCAGTTTGTTCTCCGTATTTATGAGTCTGTTTCTGTTTTTTGTTTGTTCATCTGTTTTTGAGATTCTACATATAAGGGAAATTATATGGTATTTGTCTTTCTCTGTCTGACTTATTTCACTTAGTACAATACCCTCTAGGTCTGTCCATGTTGGTGTAAATGGCAGGACCTCGTCCTTTACCATGGCTGATGGATATTCCATTGTATATATCTCACATCTTCTTTATCCATTCGTCTATGGATGGATGCTTAGTTTGCTTCCATGTCTTGGCTATTGTAAATAATGCTGCAGTAAATATAGGGGTGCAAATATCTTTTCAAATTAGTGTTCTGTTTTCATTGGAGAAAAACCCAGAAGTGGAATTACTGGATTGTGTTTTGAGCAGGGAGCAGGAACCTGAGGGGGAATCTTGAGATAGCACTGTACCTCCACTGTGTCTGTTACAGAAATCAGTCTCTCTCACTTTCTCTCTCGGTCTCTGTCTCTCAGTCTCTGCATCTCTCTCTCTTTTTTTTTTTTTTAATATTTTATTTATTTGACAGAGAGATCACAAGTAGGCAGAGAGGCAGGCAGAGAGAGAGAGAGGGAAGCAGGCTCCCTGCCAAGCAGAGAGCCCAATGTGGGGCTCGATCCCAGGATCCTGGGATCATGACCTGAGCCGAAGGCAGAGGCTTTAACCCACTGAGCCACCCAGGTGCCCCTCTCTCTCTCTTTTTAAAAAGATTTTATTTATTATTTATTTGAGAGAGAGAGGGAGAGATGAGAAGGGAGAAGGTCTGAGGGAGAAACAGACTCTCGGCAGGGCTGGGAGCCCGATGCGGGACTTGATCCTCCAACTCCTCCATCAAAACCCGAGCCAAAGGCAGTGGCCTAACCAACTGAGCCACCCAGGCACCTAGTCTCTGCATCTCTCTTAAAGACAAGGGATTTCCCCCCATAATGTTGTTCTGTCCTGAATACTTAGGTGGCAAATCCTTGAGAAGAATTCTGAGGAATTCTGAAGAATTGTTATATTGGTAAAAAGTTGCAAGCTCTTATTTGTCATCAGGGTATTGTGTATCCGTCAGACTTAGTATTTAATTGCTTAATGTAATCAGTGTGTTCCGGCGGTGGGGGGGGGGGAATGTGTAAAACAAAGAATTTTTCAATTTTTAAAATTGCTGCTTTTAAATAATAGATGTTATGTTTATCATAAAAATTAGAAGACATAGATTAGAAAAAAGAAGAGAAAATCACTCATGAAAATGTGAATATAATCTGGGTAGTTCAGAATGCAGTTTGGTGTTCATTTTGTTAGGTGTGATAATGGTATTGTAAACGCATAAGAAATGTCCTTTTTATATTTTTAAATTTATTTTATTTTATTTTATTTTTAAAGATTTTATTTATTTATTTGACAGAGAGAGAGATCACAAGTAGATGGAGAGGCAGGCAGAGAGAGAGAGAGAGAGAGGGAAGCAGGCTCCCTGCTGAGCAGAGAGCCTGATGCAGGACTTGATCCCAGGACCCTGAGATCATGACCTGAGCCGAAGGCAGCGGCTTAACCCACTGAGCCACCCAGGCGCCCCAAAATGTCCTTTTTAAAGATGCATGTTGAAGTATGTAGGGATAAAATCCAAAGATATCTGATACTTGCTTTAAAATACTTCAGGAGAGAGGTCAGTTTTTAAAAAAAGAATAATTGAAGCAAGGTCAGCCAAATGTTGATAATGAATGACCTACGACAATGGATGCAGAGCAGTTCATTATATAATTCTATTTGGGTGTATTTTTTGTAATAAAAATGTTTTTAAACATACATAAATGTGAAACACAAAGAAAACCATCATTTTCAACTTTGTGTACCTTCTATCTGAACACTTATGCAGGCATGTATTTTTATTTTATTTTATTTTTTTAAAAGATTTTTATTTATTTATTTGACAGAGAGAGATCACAAGTAGGCAGAGAGGCGGGCAGAGAGAGAGGAGGAAGCAGGCTCCCTGCTAAGCAGAGAGCCCCGTGCGGGGCCCCATCCCAGGGCCCTGGGATCATGACCTGAGCCAAAGGCAGAGGCTTAACCCACTGAACCACCCATGCGCCCTGCAGGCATGTATTTTTAAAACAGTACCATACTGAAGGCATTTTCTATTACATAATTAACATCATGTCATAAAATGTTCTTTAAAACATTGTGTTTTAACAGCTACATATGATGCACTGAATGGATGTAACAAAATTTAATGGGGGCATTTTCGTGTAATTTCCAGTTTCTCACAATCATGAATGATCTTTCAGGGAACATTCTTGTATTGAATCTTGTTGCACAGTCATCATTTCCCTAAGATAAAGGTCTCAACAGAGATTGCCAGCTGGAGAAAATGTTTAGCACCAGGGGGAGCTGGTCACCTACAGGATCCCCACAGCCAGTATTTTTTTCTTGTTTGTTTTGTTTGTTTTTTAAAGATTTTTATTTATTTATTTGACAGACAGAGATCACAAGTAGGCAGGGAGGCAGGCAGAGAGAGAAGGAGGGGGGGAAACAGGCTCCCTGCTGAGCAGAGAGCGCGATGCGGGGCTTGATCCCAGGACCTTGGGATCATGGCCTAACCCGAAGGCTGATGCTTAACCCACTGAGCCAACCAGGCAACCCTGTTTTTGTTTTTTTAAAGCAAACCTTCACCCTCAAACTAAGCAGCTGAACCCATCTGCAACTTCCTATTTCAGCTTTATGTGATGAAAGTGTGAAGGTGGGTGCGGGTGGTGCCTGGGTGGCTCAGTCGTTAAGCATTTGCCTTTGGCCCAGGTCATGATCCCAGGGTCCTGGGATCAAGACCCTCACTGGGCTCCCTGGTTAGCTCCCTGCTTCTCCCTCTCCTGCTCCCCCTGCTTGTGTTCCCTCTCTCTCTGTCTCTGTCATATAAATAAATAAAATCTTAAAAATATATATATATAAAGCAGTGCCTGGGTGGCTCAGCCGATCAAGCTAAGCATTCAGCTCAGGTCATGATCCCATAGTCCTGGGATCCACGCAAACAGTGGGCTCTCCACTCAATAGGGAGTCTGCTTCTCCCTTTCCCTCTGCCTGCAGCTCCCTCTGTTTGTGCTCTCTCTCTCTCTCTCTGTCAAACAAATAAAATCATTAAAAAAAAAAAGTGCCAAGGCACTTGAACGATGCCTGGTACCCAGTAACTCTTAACGGAGGCCCTGGACATATACCAATTATATAATTATATTGATCTGGAGATCCTGTGTATTGAGGGGGTGAAATGGGTGGTGGGTGGGGTGGACATGAATACCAGAATCTAGTGAGAGGTGAACTTGAACTTGTTTCCTTCCTTATTACTTAATTGATTTTAGCCTATAGATGATTCTTTCTGGCACATTCCTGTACATTCGCATAAGCCTTGTGGTTATTTTGATACTTTTACTGGTTTTGAGGACTAAATCAGACTTGAGCAGAAGGAAACTGAGAGACGCCTTGCTGGCTTAGTTGCTGGAGCATGTGACTCCTGATTTTGGGCTTGTGGGTTTGAGTCCCACATTGGATGTAGAGATTGTTTAAAAATAAAATCTTAAAAAAAAAAAAAAAAAGGGAACAGATGTTTAACAACTGACTTTGCTCAGAGATTGTTGAGATCCTAATTCAGAGTGCCTCAGGCCCAGCACCTGAGTCCCATCCCTGATGGATACACGGTTCTCTGTCAGAAAAGGTGCTCTAAGGATGACGTCTCAACATCTCATCTGGCCAAAGATGATAGTGGAAAAAGACAAAAGCACTAAGGCCAGGAGCAGAGACAACACCAACTCCCTACCCACCCCCAACAAATGTGGACAATTGATGTTTCTCAAACCCATAAAATAAAATGCTGTCACCTTCCATTCCTTTCTATATGGAAATGCTGGCACTGGCATTGTCCGGGTCATGTAATTTAGGTGAGCATGGCCCCATCTCAGGCTCACAGTTGGGCATGGAAGCCAGGCCCAGCATCCCTGCCCCCAGAGATGGGCTCAAGGATGGCGTATGACCCACATAGGACAGTAAGTGCCCCACAAGGGACTTTTGCTGGCAGTGTGGAGAAAGAGTTGCTGCTTTGATGGCGTTGCTGACTTGGTTGTACAGCATCAGGTTGAAGGCCAAGCCCTCCTTGGAGTTTGGACTTGAATGAGAATCCCGTCTTCATCACTTATTGGCTATGTAATCTTTATGAAATTCCTTAATATCTCTGAGATTCAGTTTCCTTATCTATAAACTGGGGCAACAATAATTTCTACCTTCCAAGGTTGGTGTGGGGTTCGTATGACATAACATATGAAAACACTGGCATGTACCAATCATTCCATGATGTTGGTTGGCTGTTATGACACCATCCACACCCTGGGATGTGGAGGCAGCAAGCTTCCATCCTGTTCAACCTGTTCCTCCACAGCACTGTTGCTCTCTCACCAAATACATATGTGTCTATGTGTATCCTTTTATACTGTGTGTACACATACACACACACACGCATATACGTATATCAACATATATATGTCGATGAGGCATCACCAGAGGGTGACAATACACCTGGGATTTTAGAGGAAACCAGTTTCAAATATTTGATCCTGTTGATGGAAAGCAAGTGGCAGCTTCTGGCCACAGGAGCATAGTTCCCATCCATCTACGATACAAAAGGATCATTGCTGCTCTGGTCATGTGTTTTAAGCCCTGTCAGGAGATAGATTTGAGCTGGGCCACCTTTACATCAGGTAGGACTCAACTGTTGCAAAGTGACAGAAAACCCAACCCAAATCGGCTCTAATCACAAGAACTGAGAATGAGGAAGGTAGTTGTTTATTGGACCAGAAGTAGGCTAACTTTTCCTGCATAGGGTCACATAGTAAATATTTTAGGCTTTATAGACTATATGGTCTCTGTTGTGACTGCTCAACCCTGCTAGTGTAGCAGAAAATCACCACATAAAATATGTAAAAGAATGAGTATGGCTACATTCCAGTAAAACTTTATTCACAAAAACAGGTGGTAGGTTAGATATGACCCATCGGCTGTAGTTTGCTGACTGCTGGTTTTAGGGGAAAACCAGAGTATAAGTACCCAGAGGAGATAGAAAAAAAGTAGCCAAAATATAGAAAATGCCCATTATAAGCCTTTAATGCTCCTGACATAGGCTTCATTTTCTGTCCTCTTCAAGCTAACACAGGAAAACGATGTTGACTAGCTGGGCTAGGGATTAGTCTACATGGAAAGAACAGAGAGATTCTTTCTCTCTTGAGTCTACGATATCAGGAGTTCAAACTCAGGACCTGAAAGAAGGGTAGATTGCAAGCTGGGGAGCCTATGTGCTGAGGTTTTACTTCTTAATAAGCTGATTTCTTTCTTCCTTTTTAAGATTTTATTTATTTATTTGACAGGCAGAGATCACAAGTAGGCAGAGAGGCAGGCAGAGAGAGGAGGAAGCAGGATCAATGCTGAGCAGAGAGCCCAATGCGGGGCTTGATCCCAGGACCCTGGGATCATGACCTGAGAGGGAGGCAGAGGCTTTAACCCACTGAGCTACCCAGGCGCCCCAATAAGCTGATTTCTTTTGTGCCAGTTCTAATTTCTTAGGCAGACCACTGGAACCATGATTGTCCATGGATCAAGACTCTTGGACTTTCAGTGATAGGTTATTATGGACTCCTCCCCTTCCAGAGGGGTCTCACTGCTTCTTATGCCTGGTGTGTCTTTGTTAATTGCGATTACAAAATGCTTTAGATGTAAGTACGTACTCACCAGTGTTAGTAGGACGTTAATCAGCCATTGTACACTCATGTTTTGAAATGTTTTGGTGAGATAAACAGGTACACCATTGGCAAAGGCATTCTAAGGATTTTATGTGGACAATGTATTAAATAGTTTAAGGAATCTTGTGTTGAACAAGTGTAGTCATTAGTCCTCTGTGAATAAATATGCGGAAGGACAAGGAAACTCGGTGGACAAACTCTTTGGGACCAAAGCTATTCTAATAATAAGGAGTCAGAAGGTTTCCAAAGGAGATGTCAGAGCCGGTTAGTGGAGCACTGCTTCTCCATCCTTGAAGTCTTGGATCTTTCTCATGTCTGAAACATAAGCTGTGACAAGAGCCTAACCTATGGTTGAATCTCTTCTCTTTGAGAGCAAGAAAGGAAGCATCCAAAGCATAAATTCCTGTAACGAGGCCACTATAGTGGACGTCTCTAGATTGTTGGGATACTCAGGGAGGATCCAACACTGTCTTTCTGGGTACCCAGCTACCAACCCTCTGGGATCAAGCCACAGAGGACCTAGAATTTAAAGAGCTTTAGCTACAAGACATCCTTGGACCAGGATGCCTGGGTGACTCTGTCAGTTAACGGTCTGCCTTCAGCTCAGCTCACAGTCTCAGAGTCCTGGGATCGAGCCCTGCATCAGGCACCCTGCTCAGCAGGGAGTCTGTTTCTTCCTCTCCTTCTGCTGTTCCCCTGCTTATGTTCTCTCATGCTCTCTCTCAAATAAATGATTTTTTAAAAAAAAGCTTATAAAAGAAAGACATCCCTGGACCAGCGTGATGAGAAAGAGAATGGGATGAAGTGTCACCATATCTGTCATGCACTGTGACCCATATTGACAGAGCTTGCTCATTGAGAGCGCTGGGCAAAGTCTCAACTATGCCTTCAAAGAAATAGCTCAGCTCTCAATCTGCTTTTAGATGCCTAAGCAAGGCCAAAACCTTGGAGACTTGAGTCTAGCTGTATTTTTTTTTAAGATTTTATTTATTTATTTGACAGAGAGAGATCACAAGTAGGCAGAGAGGCAGGCAGAGAGAGAGGGGGAAGCAGGCTCCCTGCTAAGCAGAGAGCCCCGTGCGGGGCCCCATCCCAGGGCCCTGAGATCATGACCTGAGCCAAAGGCAGAGGCTTAACCCACTGAGCCACCCAGGCGCCCCTTGAGTCTAGCTTTAATCAGTTGTCCATGAGGGAAGCCCAATTCCCACTGGTATCAGGATTAGTACATAAGGCTTGATGGGCAGGTGTTTCCCTGGAACAGTACCTATACTGTCTCAGGAAGTGGCATTCCCAGGCATTCTGACCGACTCTTGTGTCTCCTAAAGTTAAATATATGTTAAATATAGACCCCCACTTTAAATATAGATCCCTGTTTTATGGATTTTGGTTCTACAGGGAACTACATCATAGATTTCAGGACTGAAAATTATGCCTTAATAAAGTAAAAAAGTAAGTAATCATAACTTATTTGGTGAGGAAAATATTTCAGCATGAGATCTTTGGTACTGAAGAAGCTGAGAAACTCATTTTGGCTCTATCCTCCAATTCTAACAGGGATCTACTATTTTTTTAGAGTCCTTTTTCAGATTTAGGTCATTATTTCATATCTTTCAGATTTTAGATTAGGTTCAAAGGTCAAGAGGAACTCCTTTCATTCAATAAATAATTATTTAAGTTCTACTATGTGCCAGTGTTTTATGCATTAGAAGCTTAACTTTGTAATCTGTGCTTTGTGTACAAATGCACAAAGACATATTTATGAAGTTATTATCCGTATGATTGTTTGTAATAAGAAATAATTGGAAGCAGCCTAAGTATCTATTGTGAAAATTAATGAAGGGAAACCTCATTTAGAATGGAGTCTGGGAAGGATTCCTGGCTGGCCCAGTCGAGAGAGTGAGCAACTCTTGATCTCGCAGTTATGAGCTCAAGCCCCGTATTGGGTATAGAGATTACTTAAAAATAAATAAACTTGGGGTGCCTGGGTGGTTGAGTTGTTAAGCGTCTGCCTTCAGCTCAGGTCATGAACCCAGGGTCCAGGGACCGAACCCCACATCGGGCTGCCTGCTCGGTGGGAAGCCTGCTTCTCCTTCTCCCACTCCCCCTGCTTCTGTTCTCTCTCTCACTGTGTCTCTCTCTGTCAAGTAAATAAATAAATAGAATCTTTACTAAAGAAATAGATAGATAGATAGATAAACAGACTTAAAAAAAAAAAAGAATGGAGTTGGGAAAACTTGAAGGGGGAGCTCTCACAAACTTCTGTTACAGTTTACTTTACATTCCTGAGCAAGAAGTTCACCTTACTTCCTCAACAAGAGGGTGGAAAATTACCTCCTTGCCCACCAACACCCCAGCCAGTGAGAAACTGTCACAATTCAGCCAATGAGAAATCATCACCACCCTGAACTCTTGCTTTCCTCCAATAGACTTTCTTTGAAAGCAACCCCTCTTAGTGTCTTCATTTTTCTCTATAAAGTAATATTTCTCTCCTTTATTGTCCAGACTTGCCTATGGTTTGCCATTGTTTGTATGTCACGAATTGTTAATTCTTCTGCTATTTCCCAAATGAACTTGATTGGTTGGTAAAGTAGCTGGCTATTTGATTTTTAAGGTCAACATTACCAATAGAAGATTAGATTATGGTCCATCCAAACATCAGGACTGTGAGGTCATTGAAAAGATGACATAGATTATTGTGTCAGTATGCAAATATGGCAAATGAATAAAAAGACCTAAGAAAAGTTGTTAAATAAATTGTATCCCATTTTCACATACACAGTCATGAGAAAATGGTAAAAGTACATCTGCAAAGAGGACTAAAGATGGGAGGTTTGCTTCTATATACATTAAAAAAATCTTAAAGAATGAAGACCAATCTGTTTGCATGGATAGTCCCATTAGTATGGGATTTGAGAAGGGGATTAGTCATTTTTCAAATCTCATTTTTTTTTTTTTTAAAGATTTATTTATTTATTTATTTGACAGAGAGAGATCACAAGCAGGCAGAGAGGCAGGTAGAGAGAGAGGAGGAAGCAGGCTCCCTGCCGAGCAGAGAGCCCGATGCGGGGCTCGATCCCAGGACCCCGAGATCATGACCTGAGCCGAAGGCAGCGGCTTAACCCACTGAGCCACCCAGGCGCCCCTCAAATCTCATTTTTTAAAAGATTTTTATTTTATTATTTGACACAGAGAGAGAGATCACAAGTCGATAGAGAGGCAGGCAGAGAGAGAGAGGGAAGCAGGCTCCCTGCCAAGCAGAGAGCCCAGGACCGTGAGACCATGACCTGAGCCGAAGGCAGAGGTTTAACCCTCTGAGCCACCCAGGTACCCCTCAAATCTAATTTTTTAATGATCATGGGCTGCCTAACAGAAAATAATTTGTAGATCACAAGAGGGGATTGGCTGTTTACACACAGATGGGTAAAATACATCAGTAATGAAAGTCCTCAACTTACCACTGTTAAAGAGCTTCTTCAGGTCCTTTTCTTTAGCCTGACTTACAGTGGTACTGGAAATTGGTTCACTTTGACCAGAGATTTAACTGAACTTCCAGAAATTAAAAACAAATGGCAATTATACTAACATTCTCTAGAAGTCTGCACCAGACTATGTGGGCTTCAGAGTTCTATCAAATCCCTTGCAACTGGGGATGAATTAATCACAAGACTTTTGGAGTAATTATTAGATTACATGTATTTCTTTGTAATCAAACTCCAGCTATTGATACTAATATAAAACGTGTTTACTTGAAACCGAAAGAACGTAAGACTTGCGAAGTAGCAAGCCAAAAAAGGAAGTCTGGGTTTATGGATCTTATTCTGTGTGGCATTAAGTAAATGGGTTGGCAAGGAGAGACAAGAAAGTGAGTCAGTATAATTAGTACTTCCAGCAAAATACATAAGACCTAATTGATACAATTGTTAACAGTAACTTCGTGTGGGTTTCCCAAGTAAAATATCAGTTACCAGGTAGGATCCACAATGTCCTTCCTACTCCTCAGAACCAGATGATTATTGTATGCAAAAAAACAGCCACTGTACCAAAATAAACACTGAAGGTTCCATCCCCAGTGTTATACATTTTAGTTAAAATTCCAAAAGCACAAGTAACAAAAGAAAAAAAGTAGATAAATTGGACTTAAAATTAATAATCTTTGTGCTTCAAAGGATACTATCAAGAAAGTGAAGACAAGGGGCACCTGGGTGGCTCAGTGGGTTAAGCCTCTGCCTTCAGCTCAGGTCATGATCTCAGGGTCTTAGGATCAAGTCCTGCATCAGGCTCTCCGCTCATTGGGGAGCCTGTTTCCCCCTCTCTCTGCCTGCTGCTCTGCCTACTTTGACCTCTTTCTGTGAAATAAATAAAATCTTCAAAAAAAAAAAAAAAAGCGAGGACAATCCACAAATGGCAAAAAAAATTTGCAAATCAAAAATCTTGATAAAAGATAAACTGTAGGGGTGCCTGGGTGGCTCAGTTGGTTAAGCGCCTGCCTTTGGCTCAGGTCATTTCAGGGTCCTGGGATTGAGCCCCGTGTTAGGTTCCCTGCTCAGCGGGAAGCCGCCTTCTCCCTCTCATTCTACCACTCCCCTCCGGTTGTTCTCTCTCTCAAATAAATAAATAAGATCTTTAAAAAAAAAAAAAAAAAAAAAAAAGATCAACTGTGGTATACCCAAAAAATAGAATCTTACTCAGCAATGACAAGAAATGAGTTATCAAGCCACAAAAAGATATAGATGAATCTTAAATGCATATTGTTAAGTGAAAGCCAGTCTGAAAAGGCTACATGCTAACTATATCACTCTAATTATATGAAATTCTGGAAGAGTGAGAAACAGAAGAGGTCACCATGGGCTCAGGAAGGGTGAGGGGGGTTGAACTGGTGAAGCACAGGGCTTTTTTAGGGTGGTGAAACTATTCCATATGACACTGTAATAGTAGATACATGACACTATGCATCTGTCGAAACACAGTGAACTTTACAGCAGTGACCCTCAATGTATGCAGATTTGAAAACATCATATAGAGGTGGTGGGGGGTGGTTCCTAGGATGAAATGCAGAATATGCAACACAATCTAACTATATTACAACATATTAACAATCTCCCTGAAGGGGGTGAGGTTACTAACCTAAGTCACTTTGGAAATGAAATCTGTAAAATTGAAAGGAACTATTCTTAGCAGTGTACACTAGTTCATCACTTGTTTCCCAGGTGGGCATTGGTTTACAGTTCTGCTATCACCAACCACGTATCATCGTGGAATTCAACAACTAAGCACAAATGGTAGTAGGTAAATGGCGGGAGCAAGCTTTCTCAGTGTTTCACTAAAATAACACCAGACTGATTCATGCAAGTCGGCCAGTTAGAAACAAGTTCTATGCACGTGCCTTGAGAGTTTTAATGTTCTGCAGTGTTTCACTGAGAGACCACTGTGAAATTGTGATAGAATAAGAAATACACATTTGGTCTTTATTCCTGGTTCCCAGCACAGAGCTCTTAAAACCCTTCAATTTCCTGATAGGGGTGGGAAGAGTGTCTTTTTTATACATAACAAGATCTTTTCACCCATACCTGATTTTATGCTAATGAGACGAGTCTTGAAGGATGTTAGCTGGTTACCAGAGGAACCAACTGTGTGATTAGAAGGTTGGAACTTTCAGCCTCACCCTCCAGACCTCCAGCAGGTGAGAAAGGCTGAGGTGAAGTTCAATCACAAACGGTCAAGAACACAAAGAGTTCTAAGACCATTCTTCCACCACTGGTTAAGACTGGAGCGGCGGGTAGTGGGGATAATATTCATTTAGCCTTCTGAGCTTTCTGGGCACAGTTGGCGACTTTGCCAGCTCCAGCTGCCTTCTTGTCCACTGCTTTGATGACACCATTTAGTGGTAAAAGACTGGTTAATGACGATACATTGTTAAGACCAGGACAATGTTTTGTGAACCATTTTGTGTGTGTTTATGTGTGTGGTAGTTTTAGGTTATTGGTTTTTTAAAATCAGTACTTTTTAATGGAAACAACTTGGCCAAATCTGTCAGTGAATTTTGAGACCCTACATTAAAACAAAAGGTTAATGGGACAAACAAAAATAAAAACCCCATAAATGGCCAATGAATTTAATCAGTTGTGCCTATGAATGAAACCTCCACAGGAACCTTGAAGGAAGGGGCCAGAGAGCTTCAGACTGGCGAACACATCAAGGTGCTGGGAGAAGGATGTGCTCAGAGGCATGGCAACTCCACATCCCTTGTCTTGGGCATCTCCTCCCTTTGGGTGTTCCTGTGTTGTATCCTTTATGATAAACTGGCAATCTCGTAAGTAGTGTTTTCCTGAGTTCTATAAGCCATTCTAGCAACCCGAAGACGGGGTTGTGGGTAATGCCGATGAGCAGTTGGTCAGAAGCGTAGGCAACAACCTGGGACTCGTGACGGACACCTTAAGTCGGGCAGTCTAGTGGGACTGAGTTCTTTTTTTTTTTTTTTTAAGATTTTATTTATTTATTTGACAGAGAGAGATCACAAGCAGGCAGAGGCAGGCAGAGAGAGAGGAGGAAGCAGGCTCCCCGCTGAGCAGAGAGCCCGATGCGGGGCTCGATCCCGGGACTCTGAGATCATGACCTGAGCCGAAGGCAGCGGCTTAACCCACTGAGCCGCCCAGGCGCCCCTGGGACTGAGTTCTTAACCTGCGGGGTCTGCCCTAACTCCAGGTAGTGTCGGAAGTGTTATGAGCAGAGGAAACAGGTTTTTCAACATGATACCGATTCATTCCTGCAACTAGTGCTGTGAGAAATTTTACACATATAATCAAGGGACATTTCTGCAAAATAGCTGACCAGTAGTCCTCAAAACCATGTAGGTCTTCAAAAACAAAGGGAGACTGTCACAGCAGAAGAGCCTTTGCAGATATGACTAAATATAATGGGATATCCTGGAACAGAAAAAGATAAAAACTAGGAAAATCTGAATAAAGTATGGGGTGGGGAAAGATTTGAATACATTTCTCCTAAGATATACAAACAGTCAGTAAGCACAGGAAAAGATGGCTAATATCATGAGACATTGGGCAAATGAAAATAAAAACTGCTTCATTACCCACTAGGATGACAGATACTAACAAATGTTGGCAGTTAAAGTGGAAAAATTGAAATCTCATACATTGCTGGTAGGACGTAAAATGGTATAGACTTTCTGAAAAAGTTTTGGCAGTTTTTCAAAAGATTAAACACTTACCATGTGACCCAGCAATTCCACACCTGGAACAGATCTTAAAGAATTCTAAGTATGTCCACACAAAAATTTATACGTGAATGTTCATAGTAGCATTATTCCAATGGAAAAAGCCCCAAATGCCCATCAACTGATGGATGGGTCAGCAAACGCATGGTACTGCTAGCAACACAACAGATTACTACAAAGTACTGATCCATACTATGACAGGGATAAACCTTGGAAACATTACTAAATAAACAGCTTACAAAAGGCCACATGTTGTTATGAGCCCATTTTATACAAAACGAAACTAGCTTAGTGATTGTACTAGGGGCTGGGGAACAAACAGAATGAGTAAATGCTAATGGATTTGGGTTTTTTCTTCTGGGGTGATGAAAATGTTCTGGAATTAGTGGTGATGGTTGCAAACTCTGTAAATATACTGGAAACCACTGAGTTGTACACCATTTTTTAAAAGATTTAATGGCACAGGAGTTATTTCAATAAAGTTGTTAAAAAGACTCTTTTAATGTCAATACCATACATGCTTATTCTGTATACAGGTGCTCGACAAAGCAGAGCACGGCCGAGTGCATAACAGATTTTAACAAGGTTGGATTCTCCTTCCATATGGTTTTCACTATGGCCAAAAAAACCTGGGTAGAAGAATTAAAAAAGACTACACTGAACAACTCTAATGTTTTATAAACCTTTATTGGAAAGGCTACAAACTTTATATTGCCACTGCATTTCTTACCCTTAAAGTGGTTGTGGGGAAGTAACCTTGGATACAAAACTACTATGCTGTTGAATCTTGCCCAGGCTGGTTGTAAAATATTTTTTGTACAATGGAGGTAGAGAGGATAGGGCAATAATTTAAACCTCACAGGCCTTGATTAATGCCAGGACCCTTCCCACCCCCACCACACGCCCCCATTCAGGTTATGGTAGACCTAGAAATAAACTACAAGTACTGTGTTGAGGCTCAGGGATGGCATAATACATTTTTAAATTTTAGTTTTCACTTTTCCCTCTTTGTTCTTTTACAAATGTAAAATGTACAACTAATGTTTCTTCTCCCTAAAATTAAAGTGTGTTCTAAAAATATCTACTCTGGGAATGAAAAGAAGGTAATAGAAGATGGAAAGAGCAACACAACATCCTCTTCATAGCAGTTTTACCTGATTTTTCTCATACCAGCCTAAGAGTCTTACTTTTCTATAAAACATTAGTAATCAATGCTTCCCCCAATCTCAAATATTCAACTTAATGGAGACAGAGAATCTTTAACTTAACATTTAATGAAAACAGCATTTTAACAGGTTCTACGCAGACATGGTTCTAATATTGATTTGCTGTTACCTTATTTTTAAAAGGGGTGGTGGTGGGGAGATACAGAGGCTAGGTTAACCTGGCCCCGATGCTCAGGATTGTAACTTGTGAGTTACATAACTCAGATGTCCTTGACTGTACAAAGCATCAATTGAAGCCAATAAAGCCTGTTTCTACCAACATACCAAACTTTCTTTTTGCCTTTTAATACTATAAAATGGGCACATACCTGAGGCATAAGCTTCAGGCCAATGGGTTTTTAAGGGCTGCTTAAGAACCAGAATAAAGGATACATTCTCCAGTTTAAGGATACATTTTACAGTTCAAAGTATGTTCTTCCTTCTAAAAATGTGACACAAAGAATAATTTATACCAACTGCTTTTTATTATCGAGTTTCAGAAACCTTTCACAAGATGGTAAAAAAAAAAAAAAGTGGGGTGGGACTTTACAACCACAGCTAATGTTATTTTTTTCCATTGTTCCCAGTCAGCTCCAAACCCATTGTGTGCAAAGCCCATTTTTCCATGCATCTAAATGATAGATACAGGCTATGAAATTCTTTATTCTATTTGTAGCAGCTTACGCAGGTGCAGCCAAACACAAAGCTTCAGGACAAATTGTACACAAACTTTACAATGTGGGATTTGGATTTAAAATATGAAACATAAAATCTACACAAAACTGATAAAAATCAAGCACGGATACCAGGACTGAAACTTATAACCCATGTGTGAAAGGGAGTCTTATCTCCTTTCAAGTGCTTTATTCTGCTACAGAACAGTCAAAATGAAGATGTAAAGCTTTGTGGTTAGTTTAAATTATACACTCTGTAGATACTATACCAATTTTAAAAGTTACACATAGACCAACAGATGTCCATCAGTTCATCTGGACTGACCAGACCCTCCAGCTGGATCGCTGAAAGCAAACCGGGCAAATGTGGAAAGAAAATCCACCTGTGCAATTTGTTTGCAGAGTTTACTGATGGGCACATTGCACTCCTGGTCCATGATGGCTGCTGCTTTCTTCATCAGAGCTATCATTATAGGCTTCACGCCTCTGACCACCTCCCGAGCCCCGAGTGCTATCAAATTCTTGAAGCTCTACCTCCTCTGTGTCTCCAATTATGTTTGGAACTTCTGGTCTAGACGGCAGAAGATCTTCTAGTTCCTTAACGAAAATCAAAATGAAACAAAAACGTTAGTTTGTGAGCTATCTCTTGGCCTTCCCTCTGGATACAACCCAAAATATATGCTTCTTTGAGAGTTAAATAAATCTAGTGTACTTTAAAGCCAGAGATGACTAACTGATGACCCACAGGTCAAACCTGCAGACATCTTTTGTACATCCCAATATTGCTTAAGACACAAAACACCAGAATTAGTTGCCAACAATTAAACACTGGAAAATTTTACCAAAGACACGCTTTCCTGCAAGGAATAACTAATGCTAACCTGGGAGGCTGCCTCTTCAGGTAAGGGATCTGGTGTTCGGGGTGTCTCAATCCTCCCACAAACTTACATCCAGTTTGCTTTAATTCTTTACTATTCCCTGCTTGGCACCATCAACGTTTACACCAGCAATTTTTTTTTTTTTTTTTTTGAGAGAGAGAGAGAGAGAGAGAGAGAGAGAGCAGGGAGAGAGAGAATCTTAAGCAGGTTCCATATCCAGCGAGAATCCTGACATGGGGCTTGATCTCACAATCCAGAGATCATGACCTGGGCTGAAACAGAGCTGGATGCTTAACTGAGCCACACAGGTGCCCCAAGCCTTGCCTTTAATAATCACCAGGTCAGCCCAACGATCACTCAAAATGTTAAAATAGCAAAGTTTTACAAATTACATGTTCTAATCTTAGCACCAAAAACAAATCAAACGTGACAAAGGACCACCTCATTCTTAAACTTTTAAGTAATTTGTCACTTATATATAGAGAGAATACTTACAGAAAGCTTGTCTGGGTTGATCCAGTTGTTTTCAGGAAACTGCACATCAAACTTTATGTAGAGATCACCTTTTTCAAAGGGATTACGATACTGTGGCATTCCTTCCCCTCGAACTACACGGACACAACCTATTATTTGAGTAAGTAAAAAGAAAACTATTAGAATTTTAACCAAGAAGCAAGCTGCTCAGTACTTTTTTGAAAGTCACCTACTATAAAAATTTACTAACTGCAAAAACAAAACAAACAAAACAAAAAAAACCCTTCCACATGGAATCCTGGATCAGACAAAAATCAAGACTTACCTGGTTCAATTACTTTTCCAGGGGGGTATTTCACCACAATCTGACGTCCATCAAGGTGCTTAAATGTGAACTGAAATCCACACAGAGCTTCAACGAGTCCTATCTTATATGTCATGTGCAAATCATTCCCATCTCTCTGGAACACCTATAAATAAAGCAAACAAAACACATTAAAAAAAAAAAAATTATGGAGCCATACCCTGTTGTGCTGTATTCCTTGAAATGATTTCAAAACCTTCATTCTACCATTCATTGTAAAAGCCAAACTGTCATCATCCCTAATTCCATAAATTTATATAAGGAAACCGAGCTATTCTCATGTAATATACTAGAAACACCAATCAGAAAACGTTGGAGTGACACCTGGGTGGCTCAGTCGGTTAAGCATCTGCCTTTGGCTTGAGTCCTGATCCCAGGGTTCTGGGATCGAACCCCAAGTTGGGCTCCCTGCTTGGTGAAGAGCCCGTTTCTCCTCCTCTGCCCATACCTTCCCTCACCCTCCACTGGGCTCCTGCCCTCTCTCTCAAGTAAATAAGTAAAAATCTTAAAAAAAAAAAAAAAAGAAAGAAAGAAAAGCAAAACAATGGAATTGGGAAAACTGGCTGATAAAGCATAGCTGAGGCTCCAAAAACCACAACCAGGGATATTCTGCAATTCTGGCTTATTTTCTGGCCCTGCCTATGAGCAAAAGGTGTAGACAGTCCAGGGGGATTCTGTAGAACAGATTCACCAGACATGATCATTAACAGGGAAAGAGGAGAGCTTATGTTCAACATAAAAAGCTTAACCAGGGGGCGCCTGGGTGGCTCAGTGGGTTAAAGCCTCTGCCTTCGGCTCAGGTCATGATCCCGGGGTCCTGGGATCGAGCCCCACATCGGGCTCTCTGCTCAGCAGGGAGCCTGCCTCCTCCTCTCTCTCTCTGCCTGCCTCTCTGCCTACTTGTGATCTGTCTGTCAAATAAATAAATAAAATCTTTAAAAAAAAAAAAAAAGCTTAACCAGTAATGCTTGGCCACTAAATGGACTCAATATCATGTTTTACACATGTTTAAGTTTTACATTTAAACTCTATAAATGTGAAAAATTTGCTTAGATGAACGTAAATCAAACAGCAGTGCTAACAGTGACTAATTACACTATTAGCCTATGGCTTAAGTAATGCAAAGATAATTTAATAAACATCAAGTATGTTTCTGAGCTTTCAGTGTGTAGCAAAAATACATCCAATTGCACAAATACCTAACATAATTTTTGCTTATTAGAATTTACAACTATCTGTACTTAGCTCTTGAAATTTAAGATGAAGCAAAATTGCAATGGAAGGTCTCACCTAGATTTTTTTCAATACTAAATAGTCTCTCCTCCAAAGAATAAAGCAGATGAACACAGGGAAAGGGAAGGAAAAATAAGACAAAAATAGAGAGGGAGGCAAACCACAAGAGACTCAGCAACAGAAACAAACTGAGGATTCCTGGAGGGGAGATGAGATAATTGGGTGATGGGCATTAAGGAGGGCACTTCATGTTATATGCAACTGATGAATCACTGAATTCTACCCTTGAAACTAATAATACAGTATATGCTAACTAAATTCAAATTAAATAAATTTTTTAAAAAGATTTTATTTATTTGACAGAGAAAGAACAGTGAGAGAGAGAACACAAGCAGCAGGAGAGGGAGGGGGAGAAGCAGACTCCCTGCCGAGCAGGGAGCCCAATGTGGGGCTCAATCCCAGGACCCTGATGAGCCGAAAGCAGATGCTTAACTACCTACCCAAACAGGATGTTTTAATGTTTTCATAACTGCAAAATGCTAGTGTTTCTGAACATCTTGTAACATTATTGTTCCAGATGGCTCAGTGGGTTAAGCCTCTGCCTTCGGCTCAGGTCATGATCTCAGGGTCCTGGGATGGAGTCCTGCATTGGGCTCCCTGCTCAGCAGGGAGCCTGCTTCCCCCTCTCTCTCTGTCTGCCTCTCTGCCTACTTGTGATCTCTGTCGGTCAAATAAATAAATAAAATCTTAAAAAAAAAATTATTGTTCCAAGAACCATCTATAACCAAATACCCTTCGGTTAAAGCTGCATCAGAAGTAGGGAACAAGAGGCACCATGTTCTTAGAAGGGAGCTCAACTTAAAACGATTCCAACTGAAGATGATATCGGGGTTGTTTCAGTGGGCAGGGAACTCTGGTGGAGGGGTGAGTAGGATAGAAAATTTGATGCTAAAATCTGAACAGAACAAATAGGAATTCAGGGAATTTTTGAAAAACCAGGTTAATGAGGAGGAACTACCAAGAACCAGACAGTAAAAGACTTAAAGTGATGATAATTTCTGGAAAACAAAGCATAAAGAAGGGAATAACATCACCAGATACTGTGGTTCCTTGCTGTGCAAATGCACAACTGTAGCCATTATCACCAAAACATACATACACCTGTACTGAAAGATGAATACACATGATATAAAGCAGTCTCAAAACTGAAATGTTTTCTGACTGGAATATTTGTATGTTTTGGCTATAACACTCACCCTAATCTCATGGCCTGACAACTCCTTTAGCACAACTGCTGGTAGTGGGAAAAAAAAAAAGCCCCAAAGTAACTATAAGCTTTTTCATTAACTACTTGAGACTAGCCAAATTTTCTTAGAAGGTTAACATTTTCAGGACACCTAGATGGCTCAGTCAGTTGAGCATCAGACTCTTGCTTTTTTTTTTTTTTTTTTTTTAAGATTTTATTTATTTATTTGACAAAGATCACAAATAGGCAGAGAGGCAGCCAGAGAGAGAAGAGGAAGCAGGCTCTCCGCCAAGCAGAGAGCCCGATGTGAGGCCCGATCCCAGGACCCTGGGACCATGACTCGAGCCAAAGGCAGAGGCTTTAATCCACTGAGCCACCCAGGCACCCCAGACTCTTGCTTTCTTTAGGCTCAGGTCCTAATCTCAGGGCTGTGAGATTGAGCCCCATATTGGACTCTGCACTGACCATGGAGTTTTCCTGAGATTCTCTCTCTCCCTCTGCTCCTCCCCCACCTTTCTGTCCTTCTCAAATAAATAAGTAAGTAAGTCTTGGGGTAGGGGCCCTGGGAGGAAAGGAGTTACAAATATTTCAACCTGTAAGATCCTAAGGCAGAATTCTAGGAATTACTATTTTTTACTAAGCAAGGAGCACTTGCTATCTGTAGGTTTGGCAATATCCACAAAGGGCCTAAATATATATAGTAATTTATAGATTTGCTGAGGTAAAAAATTTATCCTGAGAAAGGCTAACATAGGAGAGAGCAAGCTACAATCTAGTTAGGGAATTAATCCAACCAATCAAATTCTCTGAATCGACATTTCAATAAAGCTTTACTCTCTATTAAATTCTTTAAATGATTTTCAAAATTCACTTTATTTGTAGAAATCACCATCAAATGAGGAAAAATTTTTAGTACAAACTAAAAAGGTGCCCTCTCTCTGCCTGCCTCTCTGCCTACTTGTGATCTCTGTCAAATAAATAAAATCTTAAAAAAAAAAAAAAAATAAGGCGGGGGGACGGTGCCTGGGTGGCTCAGTGGCTTAAAGCCTCTGCCTTCAGCTCAGTTCATGATCTCAGAGTCCTGGGATCAAGCCCCGCATAGGGCTCTCTGCCTGCCTTTCTGCCAACTTGTGATCTTTGTCAAATAAATAAAAATAAATAAAAAATAAATAAATAAAATCTTAAAAAACAACAACAACAACAACAAAAAACTAAAAATGTGGTTGACTTGTGATATAAGAAACTTTAGAGAAACTCAAGTCAATGTGATCAAGTATGATGCCAGAACCCTGTGGAAAGCTGCTATAGTCAAGAATATGGGTGATTATGGGGCACCTGGGTGGCTCAGTGGGTTAAAGCCTCTGTCTTCAGCTCGGGTCATGGTCCCAGGGTCCTGGGATCGAGCCCCACATTGGGCTCTCTGTTCAGCGGGGAGTCACTTCCCCCTCTCTCTGTCTGCCTCTCTGCCTACTTGTGATCTCTCTCTGTCAAATAAAAAAAAAAAAAAAAAAGAATATGGGTGATTACTAAAAAGAGGTTTCCTGAATAGCTCCAAATACCGTCTTCAAGAATAAAGGCCCTCAGTACATGCACTGGACTCCCTGCTTGGCGGGGAACCTGCTTCTCCCTCTCCCTTTGCTGTTCCCCTTGCTTGTGCTCTCAAGTTCTGTCAAATAAATAGATAAAATCTTAAAAAAAAAAAAAAAAAGTGCAATGGTATAATCAAAATAAAAAAAACTAAATCACATCGTTGGACCAGTTAATTATGCCTTGTATATAACATACAATATGTATCCAAAATAATTATTTTTACTTTTTTAGCATTTTATTTATTTGAGAGAGAGCACGAATGTGAGAGCACAAGCAGGAGCGGGGGGGGGGGGGGGCACAGGGACAAGCAGACTCCCTCCCATCTGAGCAGGAAGCCTAATGTGGGCTTGATCCCAGGACCCCACGATCATGACGTGAGCCAAAGGCAGATGCTTAACCAACTGAACCACCCAGGCACCCCCAAAATAAAATTTTTTTTTAAAACTGCAGAACCTTTTAAGAAAAGGTCATATGGTAAACCCAGAATGTAAAACAAATCAAGAGAGCAGCACTGAAGACTGAAGTCCTATCCACCACTCACCACCCACCACCCATCAAAGGAGTTTCACAATGAAAAATGAGCTGCCTTAGATCATCTGGTCCAATGCCCTTATTTTCATAAACAAGGAAACTGGGGTATAGAGACAACAGGATTACTTAAGATTATAGTGCTAACCAATGGCTGAGCTGGAACTAAAACTGACTCCTTTTCAGTGCTTCTGACTGCACCTGCTTTGTTGGTCTACTAAACAGTCAGTTCTTATAAACTTAGCCCAACCACATAACTTCTATGTTCAGTGTTGTTCCAGAGAACCCAAAAACATCTAACTTGTATCTTAAACATGAGACCCATTTCCGAATAAAACAAAAATTAAACAAACAAACAAAAAGGAAATTACCTCATGTTCCTTCTCTTGTAGCAAAAGTACAATGTCTCCTGGTTCCACTCCTGGGGCCTGATCTGCTTCCCCAGTGAATGTAATTCTCTGTCCATGTTTCATGCCTTTGTCTACGTGGACTTCAAGAATCTTGACTTCTTTAATCACCTTCTTCCCTTCACATTTTTTACAGCGGTCCTTTTCATTAATTACCTCTCCTAGAAAGAGAGAACATTGAAACTCCCAGCAAAAGTATTACATTGTACTCTTAAATATTTTTATTAATTAAATACATGTTTTGGATTTAACTGCTATGTAAAAAGTTTTGTTTAAATTATCATTCTTAATAACAGAAACTCACATCTTACTACAAGTTACCTGAAGGACCAAGCTACCTGGTTCCATTTCAAGAAGAAATGTTACGAGAAATGTAATGTATCTTAAACAATACTTTCCTGACTCCTGACTACACTTCCTAAAAGTTAAAACAAAGCCTAAGGATCAAGGAAACAAAATGGGTAGTCAGATGCTAAAGCTTCTGCAAGTGCTACTTCATTTTTTGTCCTCAGTCTTTAGTTTCATGTAAGTTTAACTCTACTGCCAGAGACAGCCCAAATAAAAACTTAAAAAAATCTTTTATGGCTCATTGTTACCTTGTATACTGGGTATGTGATTTTATTTATTTCCTAGACTAACCCCTGCCCAGACATCCTATTACAGATTTTCCTTTTATTTAGGTACACTATCACTGAGATATTTCCAAAACCAATAAAGACATGGCTAAATTTTAGCTGACACTGAGTATCCCCAAACCAAGTTTAGGACAACACAGTTTCTTTTCTAAGCATTCTTCTGAAACATTTAATTAGTGGTATAATAAAGTAAAACTGAAGCTCTACACAGTACATTGTGAAAAAATAGCATTGATTTCTACTGGCTGATTACTGGCACACTTTAATGCTTAGGTAACATGTATAATTAATGACTTCAGGGACTATTTCTAGAACACGACTCTCAAAAATTATGTTCTGTAAAACGCCAGTTCCTCATAATGGTACATAGGTAAAGATTTCAGTAAACTTTGGTTCCTTGATAGCAGGAACTGTCAGAGCTTTTAATAAGGTAAAGTGCACTGAGACGTTCCAGGAGGGGAATATAATATACAGTTTCTCCATTATTTCACCACTTCCTCGACCAATCTGGAAAAAAATGCTCTAGAACTATGCTGCCCAATGGTAGCCATCAGCCATCTGTGGCTATTTAATTAAAATTTAAAATTCAGTTGCTCAGTCACACTAAGCTACATTTCACATACTGAACAGTCTCAGGTGGCTAGTGGTGACCATACTTGACACTGCATACACAGAAAAATTTGTAGAAATATTTTATTAGAAAAATTTTGTAGAATTTTTGTATATCATTGTACATCATAGTAGAAAACATTTATTAGATGGCACTGCTCTAGAACAGGGTCTGGCAAACTAAAACCCACAGGCCAAATTGGGTATACCTGTTTTTCTAAGGAATGTTTAACTGGAAGTCAGTCATGTCCATATGGTTATATATTGTCTATAACTATAAAACCACTACAAGGACAGAGATGAGTAGTAGTTTCAGAAATCACTCTGAGGGGGCGCCTGGGTGGCTCGGTTGGTTCAGCCACTGCGTTCAGCTCGGGTCATGATCCCAGAGTCCTAGGATCAAGTCCCGCATTGGGCTCCCTGCTCTGCGGGGAGTCTGCTTCTCCCTCTGACCTTCTCCCCTTTTATGCTCTCTCTCTCTCAAATAAAGTCTTTAAAAAAAAAAAAAAATAAGAAAGAAATCACTCTGAGCCCAAGTATTTCAAAGCCATTCAAAACCTGAAGTAGTAAAAAAACAAAACCAAAAACACAAAAACCCTGAAGTATTTACTTCTGTGAGAAGAGCTTCAATCCTCATTATGCTTAAAAGCTAGCTAGCTAAAGCGTACAGTAAAACCCTCCACTTATCAAAGTAACTGAACAATGTGCTGTCTCCCTCTTTATCAAATATAACCTTTAAAAATATAAAGCGACAAAAAAACTTTGCCCATTCTTTCGAAACTAAAGAAGACTAACATTTCACTAAACAAATTTAGTGTTGTGTTCATTCCGCCTATGCATAATAGAATAATTACTTTCATATTTATCTTTTAGAACTCTTTATCTTTAATAAGATGAATACAAACACATGTTAAAAAAGAAAAATGATAAGCCTCTCCAATTCCTGCATTTCCAATCCATTTCAACATAAAAGCAGAGAAGTATTGGCATGCATACCTTCTCCATTACAATCAGAACACACAGACTGCATCTGTTGTACCATTCCTGGAGCCAGCTGTCTGATCATGATGCGTACACCTCGACCCCGACAAGCACTACACTTCTGAACAGCTCCAGACTTTCCGCCTTGGCTAAAGGAAGGAAAGATGTAAGTTAGATTTTTGCCCACAGACCATTCCATTGGCCATGACAAACAGGAAATGTGCTTTTCACCTTCATCTTCAACCTCCAATGACTAGTATTTAAACTTTCAAATGTATCAGAAAATGTTCTATTTGGGTAGTTTAAATCATGAATAATTTTTACCTGGTATAGACTAAATGTGCCACTGAAAGAACAGAAATTAATTTATTTCATAAACCTGAACACACACTTACCCACTGCATGCACTACAGAGTACATTCTTGCTAAGTTGTAGTTTGGTTGTCTTGCCATTATACAGATCTTCTAAAGACACTCTGGGAAGAAAAGAATTAGGTCCAATCAAATTCTGCCAAATTCTTCTAAATATAAGATATAAATGACAGCTTGTGCAGCAAATTCTACTATAACCTTTTAAAGAATTCAAAATCATCTTACATTAAGTCAATTGACGGAACTTTTATTTTGTGGCTCAAATTAGCAGAAGAATTTTATCATTATGGACAGTATATACGGTGCTCAAAGCCACAACCTATAGGATCAGGCCAACAATTTGCTACGCTGTGTTTTCTGATAGAGCTGATAACTGAACAAACTCTAGCACCACAACCTTCTTCTGGCCTCAGGCAGGAGCCTCCATCTAATACAACCCTCTGAATGAGATACAATTATTATCCTCATTTTACAAGACAAAACTGAGCAGAGGTTAACTTGCCTTACTTGGTCACACAGGCAGCATAGCTCCAGAGTCCATGCTCTACTAAAGGCTCTGCTACCCCAAAGAACAATTTTTAGAAAGGTGACAAAGTTATAACTTATAAGAGTTGTATGCAACTTAGCTTGCATATGTCTCAAGAACAAAACAAAACAAAAAACAAAAGTGACCTTATCAACAGTGGGACAAAGAGGAGGAAAAGAACAGGTTTTCAACAGAGCCTAGAAGTTTAAGAGGTCTCAAGGAACCACTGACTTATAACCAAAATTATACCTTTGAACAACTTTTAACAAATTTCCAAAGGGGTCTATGATTTTTTAAAAAAGGACAGTTTAAAAGCCTATTAAAAATATAAAACTGAGGGCGCCTGGGTGGGTCAGTTGGTTGGGCGGCTTCCTTCAGCTCACATCATGATCCTGGAGTACCCAGATCGAGTCCCGCATTAGGCTCCCAGCTCCATAGGGAGTCTGCTTCTCCCTGACCTCCTCTCTCCTGCTCTCTCTCATTGTCTCTCTCTCAAATAAGAAAATAAAATCTTAAAAAAAAAAAAAAAATACAAAACTGATAAAATCCAATTCACCTTTATACAGCATATGTAAATTACAGGACTGTTCATTTCCAAACTAATCTCAAAACAATCTATGTGTATCAAGTCTCAAAATACTATTCTTTAGGGTCTGAGAGCAATTCTTTTAATGTGGTTTTACTCTTCTCATTGTGTTTTAAAATCTCCTTTAGCAGTAAAGAAAGCACCTATACTATTTATTTTGTGGTATTCAAGCTTTCCCAAAATCATTACCTCAAGCTAAAATTTGTATGTTCTAGGCAGTGTAAGAATAAAACACTACCAACACTTCCCAAATCAGACAAAAGCAATTGGCTGCATCTGTCTTTTATACCCATAACAATCTTTAACCAAATCATCTACAGAAAACAAATAGGTAGCTCTTTTCCTCCTTACATATCAAATTACACATAGTATACAAAACCACTACCTAAGAGGCCAGAAAAATACAGACACTTCAACAAACATGGCTTATGAAGGAAAAGTGTGGGTAATGGTCTGGCCAAGCTGGCACTCTCCACCAATGACGCTAAACTGGCACAATCCTTTATAAGGCAATTTAGTTGTAGTTATCAGCCTCAAAACGCTGAAGCCTGCCTGGATATCTCCGCCAAGAAAAGACAATGCTGTATACAAATCCAGTCAAAGCAGCTATTTATTACAGAAAAAAATTGGCAACATCCTCTAGAAAAGGTGAATGCTTAAATAAATCATAGAATGGAATATTATAAAGTCACCCAAAATGAAATCCTGTAACAACAGGTAAATTTTAATACTGTTAAAAGAAAACAGCATCTACTGTATACGTTGAAAAAATTTTAAAGTGAGTATTAAGAATTTATTAAGGCACAGCAAGTACTCTCCTGATCTTATTTACCTCTTAAATCACTTCTGTATCAACTAACCCACCGTACTTGGAAGAATATCCAACTGATAATTTATTTCTAAGGATAAATTCTTTAAAAATACAAACAAATTTAAGAATGAGATTCAAACAATGTAGAAGTTTACACTTACTCTTATCTACTCAAATATATAAATCAGGTAATAATGAAATATTTTAAATCAACACTTGAAAGTCTCTGGTATTTGCTAGTAAAACCATTACTGGTGCACGAAAAGATAAATGACCTCACAAACTTTGCAAAGTAAAATAGCTATTTTCATACTGTAGAGGGCTCATGGGTTCACAGTCTAAGACCAAGGTCAGACACCATTCATACGGTGGCAGGTTAATGTCAGGCTAGAAGCCAGCAAGCTCCATGGAAACCAATTTAGGAGAGTTCACACTGAGGATCAAGTAATGAGTGACTGTAACATGTAAACAAACTAGTCACAGTCCCTCACTTTGTAAGTTTTTAAATAAAAAGTAACTTGGAAAATTTAAATACTTAAAATAATCTTCATTATTGTAATTTTAAATTATATAGTAACAAGTGGCTTCAGACCAATATAACAAAACCATCCGCCTCCTCAGTAGAAACATCAACCATCCTTTAAGATCTGTAGCAAAATACAAACACCCAGGTTATCAAATTCAATTTAGTCATCCAATGAGGACAGGAAGGAAATGGAAGATTTTTTTTTCTGACAAAAGACAGAACATTTTTGATACCTTTAGCTTTACTAAGCATTACTACTTGAAAAAATAGTACTCAATATTTTTTTAAAAAGAAAAAAAAAAGATATTCACTTAAGTGGATGCATCATGTCTTCTCCTCTTCTTCTGCCATTTCGACTTCTACTCTGATTGCCCATGAAGCCGAACAATCCCCCACCAAAAATGTGAGAGAAAATATCATCCATGCCACCACCTCCACCGCTACCTTCCCGAAGACCTTGTTCTCCATATCTGTCATATAATTCACGCTTCTCAGGATTTGACAGTACTTCATATGCAAAACTGATTTCTTTGAACTATTATATAAAAAAAAAAAAAGGCAACAAGGAAAACAATTAGAGTTTCAAGTAGAGGAGTGGGGGAAAGGCTACTGGAACCTGGAACCCAATTATCCTAACAAAAGCTATAAATTACCTTTGGTTTGATTCTGGTCTTATCTCCCACCTACGACTGCCTGGAATGTTAGCATTCCCAATACAAAACCAAAATACTCTTCATGTAAAAGTTTGGCTTAATGGGAACAGATGGGACTTTTCTTTACAAGATTCCTTTTTTCAAGCAGGGCAATTTAAAACTTAAACCTCTAAGGAAAAGTCTCAAGTAACTTACTTTGTCACCAGCATTTGGATTCTTATCAGGATGGTATTCCTTGGCTAACTTTCTGTATGCCTTCAATACAAAAGAAAAATTAAAAAAAAGGTTACATACAAAATCTGATTTAACGATTTATGAATACTAAATATTAATTTTTCTGAGAAGCAATGGGTTAAAACCACAACCTTCCAAAAACATCTTTTATTCATTGAGATTGTTTGACAATCTGGATTCATAAGCCGAGAAAATCTCAATATTGTTTACTAATTTATTCACCTCAATACTGTTTACTCACTAACCAAAGACAAAATATCGGAGAAATCGGTATTTTCATTATTGTCAAATGTCTCTGATGGCCAGTAACCATACCAAGACGACTCCAATGAACGCTGAAGAAAAGATCGTTAAGTTTGTTAAAACTGCGAAACATTTTAACTAAAAATTAAGCTAAGGTTAGAGCCTCTGCTCAGGATGGCTCCTACCTTCGCTCTAGGGGAAACATCAGCCAAGAGAAGCTCCTTTTATTTTTTCATGTGGAGGATTAATTAGGGTATTAGTTAATTGGAGTGACTTCAGTTTTCGTGAAGTTGCATACATTTAGGTGGCTAGGATACACAGCACTTAAGTCTTTATTCACAGACACATGAATTATATAATACAGACCAGCATTTCCGGTAAGGTAACAGGAAGTCCATTTTACTCTCAACTCTACCGTCCCAAGGCCTAAGGAGCAGTCTCATTTTTTCTCAGCTTACAAATCTGGATACTTGAAGCTCGGTGAAGACTGTGTAGTGCTCAGTCACATGCCGTAAGTGCTTTGAAATCTCGAGATCAAAGATTCGCAGCACTGCAGAGCGCAGTAAGACCTTATATTTATTTTTAGTGTACACTCAGGTGTTTGGCTGGGACCCACGGGCTACTCCTGAAGCGGGTACAGACATCTAGGCTACCTGCCCACAGAACAATACACAGACGCACCGGTCGGTGGGCGAAGGAGGAAGAAAGGGAGGCGTTTCTGCGGCTGCGGCACCCTACTGCCCGGAGGCACCGGCGGGGGCGGCCTCAACCCGCCCGCCAGGCCCTAGACCCAGGCCGGACTCGGCTCCGAAGCCAACGACCGCGGCGTAGACAACTTCTACCCCGAGGCCGAGATGCGCTGTGCGCCTCTGTCCAACCTGTTTTTCCAGGGTGATGACCTCCGCGCGGGGAGGGCCGCGCAGGCTGCAGCCTCCCGGGAGCGCCCGGCCTCCGGCGCCTGCCGGGGTAGGGAGGAAGGAAGCGTTCCCGTCGTGTTTGCGCAGGGGTGGGTTTTATTTGCTGCATTTGCGGGCGGGCGGGGCCGACGGCCCAAGGTCAGCCGAGGCCGGTCTCGCTGCCGCTGCCGCCCCCCAGCCTGAACCCGCAGCGTCCGGCGCCGGCTCCTGGGCAGCCCCGTAGCGCGGCCTGGCCGCCTCAGCCGAGCAGGCCCGCGCCCCTCACACCTTGCCCGGCCGTCCCGCTCCCCACTACCTTCTTTAGCTCGTTCTCGCTGGCGCCGGGAGGGACGCCCAGGATGTCGTACAGCTTGGTGTCGGCCACGTTTGCCATGGCGGCCGGCCCGGCAGCGCTTAGGGAAGAAGGCGACGGAGCAGACGGAGCGCAGCCAGGCCCACAGCGGCGACGGCGGCAGCGCAGGCCGAGGAAGACGGCGAGGGAAAGAGGGGCGGGGCTGAACTTTGACCCGGCGCACGGCGCGCCGTGACGTCGCTGCGCGGAGTCCGCCCCCAAGCCCTCGGCCCTGGCCGTTGGGGGTCGTGGTGGAGGACTCCGCGGTAGGCTGGCTTTTCGTCGGGGTCTGGTCACGCGGGCGGGGTCCAGCGTAGAAACTGAAAGAACTGTGACCCGCGCTTTCCAAGAATTTCAGCTCTCTGCGAAAGGCATTTATGGAGAGTGCTGAGGGGGATGAAGAGGCTACCCCCTCGGTCAGCTTCGCGGGCAAGAAAACCAGGCCGGGCCCCCGCGGGAGGCCCCGCAGAGGTCGTCCGCCGAATCCGAGATGCCGCAGGTGGACCCTCTGCGTCTGGTTCCCTCGGGGTTTAAGATGAAAAACAGCACCTGAGAGAGAGTGTGTGTGTGTGTGTGTGTGTGTCTTTGTGTCTCTGTCTGTCGTGTGTGTTTTGTATTAAGGAATTTTTAACCATCACAGCAAGTAGTATGTTGCATCGCAGAGTACAACAGTTAGCTACATTTTACCGATTTTGTTTCATTTGTCTCCTCCCGCCCGTACTCCCTAGTCTCCAGTGTTTTAAGGGAAACCATTTTATTCATAAGTGTATATACCCGACATGACTTTTTTAAGGCATAGCCACATTTAATGAAATTAAGTAATCTAATTCTTTGTCCATGTTTGGATTCTCACAGTTGCCTTAACGACCTTTCACAGTTGGTTTGTGGCATCCGGGTCCAAATTAGGGCCGACCCGTTGCCTCTGGATCACATGTTTAAGTCTCTTAACTTTATAGCATTAAAATGAGCCAACGCCAGAGCTCTAAAGGGTATAAGGCAGCCTGGCTGGACAGTTACCTGGTGATTGATGCCCATCGATTTACGTTCGTTTCAGAAAATGTTTGCCGTGCACCCACCACGTGCTGTGATGTACAGTCACCTGGACTAGGGGAGGGGAGGGTTACAAGAGAATAGGCCACAGTGCCGGCCTTCAACTCCCTGACGGTTTATGGAGACACAAAAATAAGATGTTTTTATCCTTTGGAACGCAAACTCGTCGTAAAGACTTCAGCATAATCATCTCAGAATAATCTCTCTTCCTTGGCATTCCTCCAGCCATAGTTGTGGAGGGCCTTGAGTACCCTGCCAAGGAGTTTGCAATTTATCCTGAAAACTCTGGGGAGTAATTGGTGGGAAGACATGGTACTCCTTCCACCCAACTCTTCCCTTTTCTTTAAATCCTATCCAAAATGCTCTTCTTTCAGTGAAGTTTTACTTGATTCCACAGCCTGGTGAACACCACTTTTCTCATATGAGTTTCCACTACCCTTGTTGTGCCTTTCCTAGTCGTGTCAGATGTGAAATTTGAACAGTATTTTTGTGTGAGTCTGAACTCCATTAATAGGCTGTAGATTACTTAGGGAAATTCATTCTTCTGTACCCCACAAGGTCTGGTTTTGAATGCAGTAGGCCTCAGTAATTTGTTTCCTCACTTCCTTTTCACATTTTGAGACATTCATAAAAAGCAGTATAAAGTGGTGGTGGAGTTAGATCATGTGGGTTGGTACCCTGGATCTGCCACTTATTAACAATGTGACCTTGAGCAAGTTATTTAATTTTTCGGAGTCTATTTCCTCACATGTAAAGTTAGGTTTAATAGTATTTATGTCATTGGCTTGTTTTGAGAATTAAAAGAGTTAATAACATACTTGGAACAGGAGCTAAAGCCAAATTTTAGCAATTGGTTTTTGCCCATTTGCCTGTAGGCTGTTTCCATATGTCTATTCATTGTTTTTCATTTAAATACCTGCGTTTCCTGAGCGGAATTCCCCAGCTTCCTCCATTGCTTATGTGGAATGCCCCTCAGTCCTTTTTCATGATCTTACCTCTCCAGACCTCCCTGCTTGCCAGTTACCATACTTTCTTCTTCATTCATCAGTTCTTGCTTCACATGAGAATATGAACTGAAAACTGTATTGCAACCTTTATGTAGTTTACCTTATTTTACCTTTCTTTCTGCTCATAAAGAGTCAAAAAGAGCTGGACTTTTCTGTTTGTTTCAGTTTTACTCAACTTTTTCTTTCTTTTTTAAATTTTTTTAACAAGTGGAAAAAAGTCCTCACTTGGTTCAATTTTAGATATTTTAGTGAATAGCCGGGTAAATTCTCTCCTTAGCTCTAAGTTATTTTTTACCTGTCTCTAAACTAGCAACATAGTTCACATTTTAATTTTGTTTTCATTTATTTATAATTACTTCATTTCTGAGTGTTAATTGTGATCAGTATTGTTATTTGCTAATTTTATAAGTCAACAAGTTATTTCAGAACAGTTCTGTGTGTTTCAACTGGCTTATACTCTCCTCCCTGTCATCACATGTGAGCACTAACATTTCAGCTACTGACTTTGTGTTTTTAAGGTAGCTCTTTCATTTTAGCTCCATATTTAGCTAATGCCATGAAGGGAACAAGACCTTTATCTCACTTCATGTCTCAGGCACCATGAAATGCTGAGTCATAGTCATCTGAGGGCTGTTCTCTCTGGGCAAATGATTTAAAGTTTGAGGCTGGAGTGATTTCAGATTTCTGCCAGGCTTATATTGTTGTTCAGTTCCTTTTTTTTTTAATTAATTAATTTATTTATTTGACAGAGATCACAAGTAGGCAGAGAGGCAGGCAGAGAGAGAGGAAGGGAAGCAGGCTCCCCGCTGAGCAGAGAGCCCCATGTGGGGCTCTATCCCAGGACCCTGAGATCATGACCTGAAGCAGAGGCTTTAACCCACTGAGCCACCCAGGTGCCCCTGTTCAGTTCCTTTTTAGAAATTTTTAAAATTTGGTGTATTTATGTAATTGTGAGGGGTTGAGGTGGGGAGGAGGTATTTAAGGACTAGGGAGGAAGTATATGAATTGTAATAGCTTTAAGGCCCTTTATATTGTTCACAACTAACACAATACAAACCATGTAATCAATCCATTACTTAACAGACAGCCCTTGTATGTATGATTCAGTCAGGTCAGTTTTGGTTTTAGTCTTTTTTTTTTAAAGAAAATTTATTTATTTGAGAGAGAGAGAGGGAGGGTGGGAGCATGCGTGTGTGCATGCACACGTGGCGTTTGGCGGGGCAGGGAGCAGAAAGGGAGGAGAGGGAAAGAATTTCAAGCGTGTGCTGATCAGGAAGCTGGTGGCAGGGCTAGATCTCAGGACGCTGAGATCATGACCTGAGCTGAATCCAAGAGTTGGATGCTTAATTGATTGAGCCACCCAGGTGCCCCTTTCAGCCTTTTATCTAATTAGTTTTGAATGTATAGGGCAGGTGATGCCAGTTAAAATATTTTTCAGGCGATGTGAAAGAAGGTGCTCATGGCTCTTGTCAAGACGATGTTAGGACTACAGGACTGATGATGGTACTACTCTGGGCAGAAAAAGTTGTGAGGTTTAGATCACTAAATTCTTTGTGCTTCCTAAACAAGATTGTTCAGTGATGGGGCAACTGGTTGTATATGGTGTATACACATGTGTGTGTGTATATATATATATACGTGTATATACGTGTATATAATTGTATGTGGTGAATAGCCCCACTGCTAACCTATCAAACCATGTCATGTCAGACCTTTTGATGTCAATTAGCACACTGTAAAGGTCCAATTTGTGAATTAAAAATGGATGTTTATGGGGCGCCTGGGTGGCTCAGTGGTTTAAAGCCTCTACTTTGAGCTCAGGTCCTGATTCCAGGGTCCTGGGATCGAGCCCAGCATTGGGCTCTCTGCTCGGCGGGGAGCCTGTTTCCTCCTCTCTCTCTGCCTGCCTCTCTGCTACTTGTTATCTCTGTCTCTGTCAAATAAATAAATAAATAAATCTTTAAAAATGGATGTTTAGGGGCACCTGGGTGGCTCAGTCAGTTAAGTGACTCTTGATTTTGGTCATGATCTCAGGGTTGGGAGATCAAGCCCCACTCCACACTGGGTGTGGTGCCTGCTTAAGATTCCTTTCTCCAGGGGCGCCTGGGTGGCTCGGTGGGTTAAAGCCTCTGCCTTTGGCTCAGGTCATGATCCGGGGTCCTGGGATCGAGCCCCGCATGGGGCTCTCTACTCAGCGGGGAGCCTGTTTCCTCCTCTCTCTCTGCCTGCTTCTCTGCCTACTTGTGATCTCCGTCTGTCAAATAAATAAAATCTTAAAAAAAAAAAAAACGATTCCTTTCTCCTGGGGCGCCTGGGTGGCTCAATGGGTTAAGCCTCTGCCTTCAGCTCAGGTCATGATCTCAGGGTTCTGGGATTGAGCCCCAAATGGGACTCTGCTCAGCAGGGAGCGTGCTTCCCCTTCTCTCTCTGTCTGCCTCTCTGCCTACTTGTGATCTCTCTCTCTGTCAAAGAAATAAATAAAATCTTAAAAAAAAAAAAAGAAAAGATTCCTCTCTTCTTCTCCCTCTACTCCTCCCCACTGTTCACCATCAAGTGTCTGATACATACAGACCAAGTATGTATCAGACACTATTCAGGGTTAGGGATACAGTCATAAATAAAATCCCTGCTCTCACAGAACTTATATCTAGTGGGGAAGATGGATAATAACAATAAACAAGTATATAGTATTTCAGATAGTAACATATACTCTGGAGAAAAGGAAAAGGGATAAAGAATATTGGGTTAGATACTATTTTTTTAAGATTTCATTTATTTGACAGGTCACAAGTAGGCAGAGAGGCAGGCATAGAGAGAGAAAGGTGGGGAAGCAGGCCCCCCGTGGAGCAGAGCACCTGATGTGGGACTCAATCCCAGGACCCTGAGATCACGACCCTAGCCGAAGGCAGAGGCCTAACCCACTGAGCCACCCAGGCGCCTCAGGTTAGATACTATTTTTATTTAGGGTATTTGGGGAAGACTTAATTGATAAGATGACATTTGAATTTCTTTTTTTTTTTTATTAAAAAAATTTTTTAAGACTTATTTATCAGACAGTATAAGAGGGAGAGTAGTAGGCAGAGGGAGAGGGAGAAGCAGGCTCCCTGCTGAGCAAGGATCCCGATGTGAGACTCATCCCAGCACCCTGTGATCATGTCCTGAGCCGGTCAGATGCTTAACTGACTGAGCCACCCAGGCATCCTGACATTTGAATTTCAATCCAAGAGAAGGGAGAATATTTGAGAAAACTTTCCAGGCAGTGGTCCTGCAAAGTCGCTAAGGCAGAACAGGCCTGGCTTATTAGAGGAGGAAGACCAGTAATGGCTGGGCACAGCAAATTACACAGACAGTGGAGGGAGAGGTGATGAAATCACAGAAGTTATGGGAGACCCAATCAGGTCCATTACAAAGACTTTGGCTTTTATTATGTAATGAAGAGCCATTAAAAGATTGTGAGCAGAAGAAAGACCTAAACTAAGTTGCATTTAAAATGTATCACTCAGATAGCTGTGTTGAAAAGCTATTGCAGTAAAACCCAGGCTGAGAGATGACTTGGGAGAAGAGGTGGGGTAGTATTGGTTGGATTCTGGAAATATTTTGAACTTGGAGATGATAGAATTAAATGTTGGGTGGAATGGAAGTGTGGTAAAAAGAAAAGTTTACCTTAAATTACAGATGCTTGATAGACACTCAAGGAGCAGTGTTAAACGAGCAGTTAGGTTGATAAGAATGGAGTTAGAAAGGGCCGTGATCCAGGCTAAAGATGTATTTGGAACCCTTTCAACATATTGATGGTGTATAGAGAGAGAAAACTGGGTAAATTCACCTTGAATTTCACTCTTGATTCACTCTTGATAATTGCATGTTAGAACCCCTGGAGGAGCTTTGTAAAATGGCAGTGTCTGAGCCTCTCCTCCCAAAAGACCGTACTGAATTGATCAGAAGTAGGGCAGGGCATTGAACTTTTTTTTTTTAGAGAGTGGAGGGTGTAGAAGTAAGGGGAGAGAGAGAATCTTAAGTAGGCTGTCTGTCCAGCATGAGCCCAAAGCAGGGCTTGATCTCACCACCCTGTGATCATGACCCAAGCCCAAGTCAAGAGTCAGGGAAATTTTGAGCCAAAATCAAGAGTCAGAAGCTTAACCAACTAAACCATCCAGCTGCCCAAGGGCACTGCATTTTTTGAAACAGTCTAAGATGATTCTGTTTTTGAACACTTTGTTTATACTTTTTTAAAAAAGTGTAAACAGTGTTTCTAGGAATAGCCTTATAAGTCTAATTTTTGTGTATACTTTTAGTTGCTCCAGTGGGACACATTTCTAGAATATTATTTTGTCAGTTTCACACATGAAGAACATGTAATTTTGTTCTGGAGCACAGTTCTTAAAATACTCCAAAGTTATGAATTTGCTTAATAAAATTTCCATGCCTTAAACATTAGAACAATTGTTATTAAACAATTGATAATACAGATTAGAAAAAATATCCAAAATCGTAGTGACATTTAAGTGCCAAATCTTTCTCCTAGACATAGTGCTAAGAGATTTCAACATTGCTTAATCAGAAAAAAAAAATCATAATTTAAAAAAAGCAAAAAATGAGTAGAATACAGAAAGCTCATTCAATTTTGATTTAGTCATCAAGGAATTCACAATCTTGGATTCAGTTTTCCTTATCAGGCACCTTCTTTCGTAGTGAATTTCATCAAGGTAAAAAATCACAATATCAAAGATACAGAAAATAAAATGTTGGTAAATAAGGATTAAGGAAACCAATTAGGAAACTTAATTGCAGGGACCCAGGAGAGAGAGAGAGAAAGATAGACAACGTAGACAATGTAGGGTAGGATGGTAATAGTAAAAATGGGGAGGAATACTGATATAGATCGATCGATCCTGGAGGTAAGATGGGTGATCCTCATAGCTGTTTCCAAATACTTCTCTGTCCTGAATTCTTAAAATTCTTAAAAACATAAAGCTTTCACTATCTAGTCATTAGACCGTATCCCCTACTACCCCATATTGCATTGTCAATTTATTCCCACTAGAGTCACTCCCCCTTATCTCTCAAAAATTTTAGCTCTTGGCTCACTCTCTCCCAATTCCACTACTGTCTTAATTCTTGACTTGAAATATACCTGCAAATAATCCTTCCAACACCCTGGCCTCTCAGTTAATTGAACTCACATCCAATGATCTTGTCCTCCACTCCCTTGGAACTACTCATTTCCGTAGTTTTATAACTTTGTCATTGCCAAACTATCCTTAATCTCATTCACTATCTTTCCATTCCTTCTAATACTCTGACTCCAACAATCTTTCAGCCACACCAGCATTGGATTTAGCAAAGTGGAGACCATTAGTGAAAAAGGAACAAGGACTTTGAAAGTATGCAGGGGAGTGATGATAAATTTTGACAGATTTGAGCGAGGATCTATCAATGAATGGATTTTTTTTTTTTTAAGATTTATTTACTTGACCGACAGAGATCACAAGTAGGCATAGAGGCAGGCAGAGAGAGAGGGGGAAGCAGGCTCCTTGCTGAGCAGAGAGCCCAATGCGGGGCTAGATCCAAGGACCCTGGGATCATTACCCGAGCAGAAGGCAGAGGATTTAACCCACCGAGCCACCCAGGCACCCCAGTGAATGGATTATTGATCCTGACCCTATAAAACTTGCTGATGGTTTTGATGTGGCTATTGAAAAGAAAAGAAGCGACAAGGTGAACCTCTAGATTTTTGACTTGACACTAACCTGGTGGTAGAGTCATTTACAGAGATGAAAAAGATTAAAGGGAGAAGCAGATTTGGTAGTTATGTGAATCAAGTATTCTATTTTGGGAGAGTTAAATTTGAAATTCTAATATTTAACTAGAGATATAGGCTAAAGAATCAGACTGAATTATTTGGAACTCAGGGAAGAGGTCAGAGCTGAGATAGTTCTGCAGCAGTTACCCTCTGAAAGCATTCAAGGTCTAGGGACTAGGGGGTAAGGAGACACAGGAGGAAGGAGGAGAAATAGCCACGGTTTGAGTGGCCTGTAGGTTTTTATTTGAATAGGAAGGCAAAAGTAAATTCAGAGAAGGGGATGAACATATGGGAATTTTGATGGACAGTGAATTCCAGGGGAAGAATTTCAATTTTATGGTAATTTTGGACCTATTCCACAGGAATTTAAACTTAAAGTACCAGCCAATATTTCTTTGAAACCATTTCAGATCTGCTGTGATACACTTCATAAACCCTAGGATGATGTATTACAGAACTTTAATTATATTAAAAGTTTCCAATTCTAGCCTGATCAAGAGTCCTAATACTTTCTTTCTAAATTTCTGGATCTAATAAATAAATAAATTTATTTCTGGATCTGAGGGATTAACCTGTTTCTTAAATGAAAAAGGGAAAAAAGAACTTGATTTAATCTACCATAGAAAAATTTCATTAAATGACTTTCAGAATCAACTATTTTTTCAGTTTTTTTTTTTTTTTTTTTTTAAAGATTTTATTTATTTATTTGACAGAGAGAAATCACAAGTAAGCAGAGAGGCAGGCAGAGAGAGAGGAGGAAGCAGGCTCCCTGCTGAGCAGAAAGCCCGATGTAGGGCTCGAACCCAGGACCTGGGATCATGACCTGAGCCGAAGGCAGCGGCTTAACCCATTGAGCCACCCAGGCGCCCCTCAGTTTTATCTATATATATTTATTTGAATGTTTCTTAGACTTATAAGTCCATGAATGTAGATGTCTTGCTAACAAGAAAATTAAGATTTAAAAATTTTCTTATTAATACATTTATGTAATTTCAAAGTCTAAACTATATAAAAATTATACAAAGAGAGCTCTTGGTTCCACTCCTGTCCTTTCAATCCCATTTCCCTCACCCTACATTGCCCATAATTCTTAACTTATCCTTCCTGTTTCTCTTGATACAAGTCAAACGAATACAAATTTATATTCTATTTTTACTTTTTGTTAATATGAAAAGTAGAATACCACATGCATTGCTCTACATTGGCTTTGATCACCTAATGAATCCTGAAAATTCTTCTACATCAGTACATAGAGATTTATTCAATTTTTTTTCTCATTTTTTATAGGAACATATGTTGTGAAGGCTGTATCATGATTCATTTAATTATTTATTAACAGATACTTGACTTGTTATCTGGTAATTAAGATATGTGTATGTGCCAAAGATGAAAGTGCCTTAGAAGTTATTCTTTATTTCCCATCCTTTAGAAAATAAGATCCAATTCATCAGGGGCATTCTATAAGGCTGAATCAAGTTTTGAATTTATTTTTGGTAGTTTAATTTTTAAAGGAAGTGCTTTAATCAAAAGAAATTTTCAAATTTTCTTTAGGACAGAAGGCATTAATTTCAAATATTGCAGAATTAAAGAGTTCCCAGGGGACTATATAAAGCCATCAGCATCAGCATTTGCCATTTGAGCTCAAAGTCATTAGCTTTCTCCTATGATTCAGGAAAGATACCTTGAAATTGAAAGAAACTAGCTTTGAATTACAGTTTCTAGGTCAAAGTAATGGAGACTACTTGAGCTGTGGTTTAGCTGTGGACTTGGCTAGTGGATTTTCCCTACTAAAGAACAAGCTCAGGTCAAACTAGCAAAATACACAGCAGTCCAGAGGAATTTTGGTCTCAGGAATGGAAGTCCTCTTTTCCTCTAAAAAAAAACATGCTAAAATACTGTGTCCCCTTAGAAAGAAGAATGCATTCTGAAATGTTATTTCAGCAAACCAAAGATAAGCCATTTAAATGCTTCTTACCTGCCTTACCTGCTTAGTGGACTAGCAGACTAAGAAGGGCCATGAATGAATAACCCGCCTTATCTAGAAAGCCATCATTTAAATGGTGGCCTGGAGTGAAGTACCACAACCTAACTCCTGCAAGAAATTTAAGAGTTCTTTTTTCTCTTTTCTTAGCAGGATTAATGAAGGTCTAAATGTTAGCTGTGACAACGCCCCTAAAAGTTGCTCTGGGAATCCCTGCAAGTTATGGCTGCTCTCTTTTGCTGATGTGGTCGTCAGTAGCAACAACTAACATTTATTGAATACTCACTCTTGCTAGGTACTATCGAATGGGCATGACCTCTTTTCTCAAAGATCATGACCCATGAAACTTCCACACTGCCTGTTTTCCACAAGTTGGATTCCTGAATTGGAAGGACATTGAGAAGTGAATGTGGTTTACCATTGATATGAAGGATTCCATTGCTCTTTGAAGATGGGAGATAAGAAATAATTGTTAGGCTCCAGGATGCTCTATAAGGATAAGGGAAATGCCTAAGGATAAGGGAAATGCCATCTGTAGATATGTGCAGACCAAAGACCATGGTTCTTATGTTGTGCAGTAAGTGTTCTTATAAAAGATTTCTTTTCCCTTAGTGCCTGTGGTTCTTGGTCATGGCACTTCGAAGAATGAACAGGCAGACAAGACAAAGAGTGGTGGGGTGGGCAGCAAAGCAAAGTTTATTGAACAATAGTACAAAGCTCCTGAAGAGGGAGGGAATCTGAGAGGGTTGCCACCAGTTTCTGAGTGTAGGGGTTTTTAGGGGTTTGTTGGTGTCTCTTTTAATCTGATTAGCCTTGCATGAGCCTGTCATCCATTCAGGTTTTTTTCATCTACCTATCAGGTGGGAAAGGGTGGAGGACTCCTTTTTAAGAATGAATTCCTTTTGGGGCGCCTGGGTGGCTCAGTCTTTAAGCTTCTGCCTTTGGTTCAGGTCATGATCCCAACATCCTGGGGTCAAGCCCCACATTGGGCTCCCCGCTCAGCTGGAAGCCTGCTTCTCCCTCTCCCCTTTCCCTTGCTTGTATTTTCTCTCTCTCTCTCTGTCAAATAAAAAAATAAAATCTTAACAAAAAAGAGTGGTTTCCTCTTAGGGCAGGGCCTGTTGTCCCTGTCTGCCTTTCTTCCAACTATCCTTCATTATTCTGAGTGTGAAAGTAATTTAAAGTTTCCTTCCCATTTTTCTCTAAGTTTCATGGGAGCAAGAACTTTATCTTTCTTACTTGTCAAAGCATGGTAAGGAAGACTTTAATCAAGGTGGGGATGGGGGACTATATCGGGTGTGATAGGTATGGGGACCACTGGGATAGAATTTTATAGTGTGAGAGAGAGATTGGGCTCAACTCTGAATACAGCATGCATAAGTGGGAATTTATAGCCAAGGAGCAGGTTGGGATTAGTAGAATGAAAATCACTAAGAGGACCCATCTGATCTGAGGGAAGCTTCTGACTGAACTACCTAACAGGATTCTTGCAGAAGGCAGGCCATAATGGTCAGACATCATCTGGGGTATAGTGGAGGATGAGGAACCTGATGACATACTGAGGGTGATGAGATATGGAGGATGGGGGATTCTGATTAACTGATTTATCAAGATTCTTGTTTAAATTGGACAAAGCAGAGATGACAGAAGTAAAAAAGTCAGGCCTCATTGAAAAAGAGCTCAGGGGCAATGGAGTTTGCACTAAAATACTGTTCACCCGTGTATAAAGCAAAAATATAAAACCCCCTGAAGAAAGGTAATGCATGCGCCAATCAATTTCTTAGCTTTAGAGTGTGTGCATGCTAGCATTTACCACACTGATTATGTGCAACTTGAATGTCTAACCAGTAAGCCTTAGGCTCGTAATGAGTAGAGTTTGTGGCTTTTGTCTTTCTGTTTCCTAACAGAACACCTGGCCTAGACACTGAATACATGTTTACAGGGTGAATGTATTTTTTCAAATGTATTATGTTCCCCAGCCTTTTCCATAAGAGGTTTTGTTTTATTTTGCTTTGCTTTCTTTTGAGAGAAAGTGTGCAAGCACACACACGAGAGGAGGAGGAGGGGAGTGGTCTCGCGACCCTGAGATCTTGACCTGAGCTGAAACCAGGAGTTGGACGTTTAACCCATTGAGCCACCCACATGCCCCCATAAAAGTATTTTAAAATCTTTTTTGAGGGGTGCCTGGGTGGCTCAGTGGGTTAAAGCCTCTGCCTTCGGCTTGGTTCATGATCCCGGGATCCTGGGATCGAGCCTCGCATCGGGCTCTCTGCTCGGCAGGGAGCCTGCTTCCTCCTCTCTCTCTCTCTGCCTGCCTCTCCGCCTACTTGTGATATCTCTCTCTGTCAAGTAAATAAATAAAATCTTAAAAAAATCTTTTTGATTATAATGTAAACACAAAGTTGTTGGTTTTTTTTTAAAGATTTTTATTTATTTGACAGAGACAGCAAGAGAGGGAACACAAGCATGGGGAGTGGGAGAGGGAGAAGCAGGCTTCCCACTGAGTGGGGAGCCGAACATGGGGCTCAATCCCAGGACTCCGGGACCATGACCTGAGCCGAAGGCAGATGCTGAACCACTGACCCACCCAGGCACCCCCAACACAAAGTTTTTTGTATTAAAGAAATAAACACATTACAAATGAGAATGGGGTTCTGCTCAGTCTGCTCTTGTGCTTTATCTATGTATGTTATAATTCAATAAAAATTTCTTTAGATTCCTATTGACCTTTTATTATTAATATGTTCCCTATCAGTTATAAGTTGTGCATTTGAGGATTTACTTTGTAATAAGTTTGATTTCTCTTGACTAAGAGCTTTCATGTTCTAAGTTTATAAAGCACAAAAATGGCCCTGAACACACTCAGATCTCCACCTCCCCATTGCCTCAGCACTTTCACCCTTATACCTAGAATACCCTCATCCTTCCAGTTGCTCCCATCACAAACTCTCTAGTTTCACCCTGAACTCCCAATTTTCCATTTCCATCCACTCATTTTATTTAGTGCCTAACTCTTAAAACCAGCCAAACGAAGTGGCTTCTAACCTACTTGTCAAATCTAACTTGGTGACTGTTATCAGAGATAACAATTTTGAAGGAAAATAAAATTAATTTTTTCTGGATCTCTTTCATTTCCCACCTCCCCTACAATAGCTGATAATTGAAAGGCAATGGAAACCTTTCCCTCACTGTCTGTCCCAGCAATTACTATTCAGATTCTCCTATGGAAAGTACTGAACCCTGCCTAGCAGACATTTTTCTTCCTAAATATTACTAAATCTTTTGAACTATTTGTTACCTCAGGAAGTATGTGGAGTATTTAAAAAACAGATCACTCTGAGAAGACATATAAAATTTTATATTAATCTTTAGAACATCAGCCATGCTATAGTGAATACCAACCACCTTTATTTCAAAAGGCTAAATTAAACATGTGCCCCCAGTCAACATGTAGAAGATTCAGATTTGGTCTAAGACCGGAGTTCTTGGGGGATTAACATCTCAGTGAGACCTGTAGACATGGTGTATATAAGGATAAAATCTACACCTACCAAGCATATTATCTCCTAATGTACAGCCACTTGATTTTCCTTTGTATCATCTATACAGCACAAGGATTTATCTCATGCATAGCAGGGAGCATATATGGAGATTTTCTAGCAATTTTGTACAACCCATTTGTGTGTTCTCTTTTCAATATCCAGTCATTGTGATTTCATTCAGTCTTTCCACAAATTTTTGTTGAGCACTTAGTCTGTGTTAGATACTACTGGAGACTAGAGATACAATTTGTGCTTTCATGAGTAAAATGGCAAATTCCTTGCTCTCAGAACTTATATTTCAGTTGGGGGCTGGGGAAAAATACAAAAAACAAAGAATATCTAATAGTATCAAAAGCTAAGGAAAAGGGGTGGCTGCGTGGCTCAGCTGGTTAAGCTTCTGCCTTCGGCTCAGGTCATGATCCCAGCCCATGAACATTGGGCTCCCTTCCCTGTTCAGTGAGGAGTCTGCTTCTCCCTCTCCCTCTGCTCCTCCACCATGCTTGTGCTCTCTCTCTCACAGATAAATAAATAAAATAAATTAAAAACTAAGGTTAAAAATAGAGAGTGGGACTAAAGAGGGCTGGGAAGGCATGGGACTGGGAGCAGGAGAAGCTCTCTTAAACAGGGTAACCAGGGAAGACCTTGCTATAAAGAAGACAACTGAGCAGAGACCAGAAGGAAGGTGAGGGAACTCACCATGCTGCTGTTTGATGGAAGAATCTTCAAGGTAAAGGGAACAGCAGGTGCAAAGGCCCTGAATGCTGGAATGTATTACTGACCTTGATTGATTAGTTAGTTGTTTTTTGTTTGTTTTCTTTTTTTCTTCAAGAAAGCAGCCTCTTCTGACAATCACACTGAAAGAAAATATTTGCTGTTTCAGCAGGTCATTCCCATTTAGTTACCTATACATTCTACTTTCTTTTAACTTTAGAAAGGTTTAAATGGATCACCAAGATCACAAAGTCCATTTCCAATGGAAATACATTAGTAAATAAAACACATCATCATATTAATAGATATAAAGATAGAATAGAGCCTATTAGCCTATGATACAGAATTCGGTCCATCTGTTAGAACCATGACCAAAATATGGCAGTCAAGAGGCAAGTTTGTTGCCTAGCCATAAAGGGTGAAACACACGGGGTAAAAAACATGAGTTAGACTCTTTCCCATTGTTAGTGGAAAATAGATGAGCTGGAAGTACATGATTTAGATATTTTGTTTTCAAATCAGCCTTTCTTCCCAAGGGATTGGTGATTTCAGTTAGGGTTTTTTGGGTGGCAAAGATCCCCTTGAGCTTTCTCAAGGTTTTATTATAAGGACTTACAAGGTTTGACCCCTGGCATCCCAGACCAGGAGCCACCACCAGGAACCTGGGACCAGGAACTATACAGCTATGGGAGCTATATGCCCCCAATTCTAGTATCCTGCTCTGCCCTACTCTCCTTGCTTTGCTTTACTTTATCTTCCTTTACTTATTCACTAATAAATAGCTGTGACTTACTAATAGCTTTGGCTTTTTGTTTTGGCTAATTGCTAATATTGCTTTTAAAAGTAAAGTAATAGGGGCGCCTGGGTGGCTCAGAGGGTTAAGCCTCTGCCTTCGGCTCAGGTCATGATCTTAGGGTCTTGGGATTGAGCCCCACATCAGGCTCTCTGCTCAGCAGGGAGCCTGCTTCCTCCTCTCTCTCTGCCTGCCTCTCTGCCTACTTGTGATCTCTGTCTGTCAAATAAATAAATAAAATCTTTAAAAAAAAATAAGTAAAAGAAAAGTAATACACTTGGGGCACCTGGGTGGTCCAGTCAGTTGGCCATGTGACTCTTGATTTCAGCTTGGGTCACGATCTTAGGGTTGTGAGATCAAGTCCCACATTAGACTGTTCAGCGTGGAGTCTGCTTGAGATTCCCTCTCTCCCTCTCCCTCTGCCCTTCTCCCCACTTATGCATGCTCTCTCTATATAAAATAATTATAATCTTAAAAAATTAAAGTAATACATTCATGAGTAAGGAATTCTTTCTTTCTGCAGACCCTTAGCCTTCTCACCCAGGAGGCAATTTCTGTTAATAACCGTCTCTTATGCTCATCACAGACATTTGCTATGTACAGATGAGCACATATGTCCCCATTTTATATACAAATAAGGGCATAGAATGCAGTTTCCCATTTTCACCAAATTTTAATAAAAATTGTACCCAGAAACAGATTGGTTTACTAATTTACCTTGCTTGGCTAAAGCAAAGTTCATGTTAGAAAAAATTCAGTGAAACAGTTTCTATTTTTTCTGTATTCTTACTCATTCTTCACTTTTGCTTCTTACATTTCCAAATCCAGTGACCAACTCCCCCCAAGATCACATATTGAAGGGTTTAAATTTTAGGTTATAAAATAAGTCACTCGTTTTCAATAAGCAACACAACACCATGCATTTTTCATTTCAGACAACTTGACCACAGCTGTGTATGGCCAGGAATGTTTTATGATTTCAGCTTCACATATAGGCTTTGGCAAAAACCAGATCTATTTACATTTTTGTACTGGGCATACAACTGAGGTGTGCAAGAAAAATAACTTTTTCGGGGTGCCTGTGTGGCTCAGTCAGTTAAGCATCCCACTCTTGGTTTCAGCTCAGGTCATGATCTCAGGGTTGTGAGATTAAGCCCCAGGTCTGGCTTCGTGCTCAATGGGGAGTCTGCTTGGAGATTTTTTCCCTCTGCCCCTCCTACTGTTTGTGTATTCTTTCCCTCTGCCCCTCCTACTGTTTGTGTACTCTCTCTTCTTCTCAAATAAATAAATCTTAAAACAAACTTTTGTGTTATGCTATAACTCAGTTTCTACCAAGACCCCTATTTGACTGACATTATGGAAATGTGCAGTTCCCCCCTTTCCTGTGGTTGTGTCTAGGTTCTTAGGGGCTTTTGTCATACCAGGAATTGAAGTGTGTTGCCCACCAGTGTCCATGAACCATCTTTCCCCCCATCTGCCTGGTCATTTGGTGGCATAGTGTGGTCCACACTATCAGGGCCATTCTGCCTCTGTTTCCATTGTATGCCTGGGTTTGAGAAGTAACTGTCTCTCCACAGCCGCATCCTATCAGACTCCTATGTGGCCATTTCCTTTCTTCAGTTTTCCCACAAAGCGGGTCACAAGCCTATCTGCTCTTAGATTCTTGGAATTTAGTGTGATTCTTTTTGCACTTTCTGCTGGACAACATTGGGCCCCCTTTATCTAGATTCCACTCATGTCTAAACCTTCATCACCTTCCCTATATCTCTGTTACCTCCATGCCCCACCCAGTCTACCAGCCCTCAGTCTTTTAGTCCAGGATAGATGGAGATAGGGAGGGGGTGAAGAGCAAAGTCATTAGTTTGCTGCAGTTATTGCTCTGTTAGCATTGCTTTTAGGTTTCTGTCCCTGCCCAGCTGGCCTTCCTTTCCACCTACATCTGACCCCAGCTGACCACAGCACATCAGCCCCCTCCTGTTACAGCATGTAAAGAAAAATCCACTAGAAATGCTCCACTTGTAAATAAAATCTTAAAAAAAAATTTTAAAAAGGGCACCTGCGTGGCTTAGTGGGTTAAAGCCTCTGCCTTCGGCTCGGGTCATAATCCCAGGGTCCTGGGATCGAGGCCTGCATCGGGCTCTCTGCTCAGCGGGGAACCTGCTTCCTCCTCTCTCTCTGCCTGCCTGCCTCTTTGCCTCTCTGCCTACTTGTGATTTCTGTCAAAAAATAAATAAAGTCTTAAAAAAAAAAAAGAAATGCTCCACTTGGTCTGCATTATTCTCCAGAGGGCTTGACTTAATAAAGTTTGGCATTCTTTTTTCTATATCACTTCAGAGGGTTAAAAGGGGCAGGGCACTGGGCACCTGGGTGGCTCAGTTGGTTAAGCCACTGCCTTCAGCTCAGGTCATGATCCCGGAGTCCTGGGATGGAGTCCCATATTGGGCTTCCCCTGCTCCGCAGGGAGCCTGCTTCTCTTTCTCCCTCTGCCTTTCTCCTGCTTGTGCTCTCTCTCTCTCTCTTTGTCAAATAAATAAATGAAATCTTTTAAAAAGGCTGGGGCAGGGCACTGTGTAGGCCTGAACCAGAGGGCAGTAGAATCTGTTCTTTGTCTACTCAAAGGAGGACAGAAACTCTAAGAAGAACAGTTGAGAAGGCCCAGGCAGGAGGCTGAGCTGCCAGGCCCAGAAAGTGTCCTGGATCAAGTCTTTGATACCAGGAAATGAACAATTTGGGGCTGGGGTGGTGTGGGGGGGTATGGGTGGCATCCACCTATGTCTCCCCAGGTCATACTGGTCCTCTTTACTTTCTGGACAATTGGCCTTTGTGATTTCCTGCCTTCAAATCAACTTCCCAGATACATCTTCACCCACTCCTGTTGACTTTAGACAGAGAGATATAAAACATCATCTTGATTCAGGGCTCTAAGATATGGCAGATAATTTTAGAAATACTTCGGAGAAAATGAATTTTATTATAATAAATAGAGAAAAAGCAAGATATACATCCTATTAGGCCAAAAATAATCAGTTCCTTTTTTGTTGTTGTCTAGCCTTACCATAGATTAACCTTTCAGGAAAATGTGAAACTATGTACAGTTTTGTTCATCATGGCGTAGACATTAAAAAGTCAATATCCGGGCACCTGGGTGGCTCAGTGGATTTAAGCCGCTGCCTTCGGCTCAGGTCATGATCTCAGGGTCCTGGGATCGAGTCCCGCATCGGGCTCTCTGCTCAGCAGGGTGCCTGCTTCCCTCTCTCTCTCTCTCTGCCTGCCTCTCTGTCTACTTGTGATCTCTCTCTGTCAAATAAATAAATAAAATCTTAAAAAAAAAAACATTTCATATTAAAAAGTCAATATCCAGGGGTGCCTGGGTGGCTCGGTTGGTTAAGTGTCCTACTCTTAATTCTGGTTCAGGTCATGATCTCAGGGTTTTGAGACCTTTCTCCCTCTGCTCCTACCCCCCTCTCTCCCTCACTCTCTGAAAAAGAAAAAAAGTCAATGTCCAACGTAAGTCTAAGAAGTCAGGATGAGAATATGCATCTCTGTTGTACTAGTGTCCTGCCCCGGGTGGGCTCTGTCTTCATAGCAGCAAAGTCTCACATTTCTAACTGTGCTGTCACTGCAGTAAAGGATGTGGAAAAGGCACTCTTCTCTTTTCCTCCTTCAATGCCTTTGATCCCACTCTACCATCTGAGAACAGATATTATCCAGTCACAATGACCCTTCCAATTTAGGAAGTCTAAGCATGTAGTCTGAAGTCACTAGGACCACATAGCATCCCATGGCAACTGCAAAGGTGGGTGCTGGTTAGGAAGTGGCTTTACTTCTTGCCATGAGTACCAAGACCCAGATTTTGGCTGGTAGCTTCAAGAGTATTATTCCAAAGGTAGCACACTTTTAATGAAATGGTTTAATGAAATAATTTCTTTATTACTTATTCCAAACGTGTAGAGTGATGACTTTAAGCTGGTTCATTTTGCTTCATGGTTATTTTATTTTCTCTTTCTTTTTATGATACTTCAGAGAAAATCATTTAGATCAAGAGAGTAATTAATACTCTAGATCAGGACCTGGAAATTCAATTAGCTGCAGAGATACATGAATGGGGTAAATTGAGTGTCTTACCATTTGGATTGTGGCATTCTGGAGGACCTGCATGTCAACTGGATGAGGAAGCCCCTTTTCAGGTCCAGATAATTGTAGCCAGATGGAAATGTGAGTCCCATGTTGCCAGACTGCTCTTTTAGAAGAATATGAAAGTCTAGATTTTTTTTTTAAAAGATTTTATTTATTTATTTGAGAGAGAGACAGTGAGAGAGAGCATGAGCGAGAAGGTCAGAGGGAGAAGCAGACTCCCCATGGAGCCGGGAGCCCGATGCGGGACTCGATCCCGGAACTCCGGGATCATGACCTGAGCTGAAGGCAGTCGTCCAACCAACTGAGCCACCCAGGCGTTCCAAAAGTCTAGATTTTTATGTGAAAAAAAAATTTAAGTTATATGGGACGTACCAAATATTTGGCCTATGGGTCACCAGACTGCAACTTCTATTTTAGACTATCTGGTTTATATTCCTTTTGTTATAAAAACAAAACCAGGAGGGGCACCTGGGTGGCTCAGTCATTAGGCATCTGCCTTTGGCTCAGGTCATGATCCCAGTGTCCTGGGATCAAGCCCCGTGTCTGGCTCCTTGCTCTGCGGGAAGCCTGCTTTTCCTTCTCCCACTCCCCCTGCTTGTATTCCCTCTCTCCCTATGTCTCTGTCAGATAAATAAATAAAATCTTTAAAAAAAAAAAAAGAAACAAAACCATGAGACTCTATGAGCAAGCTTCAGTAGCATATATCAAATCAATACAAACAGAGGAATTATTTTTAATCCAGGAAAGAGAGTGGGAAATTAAAACTCCTTCCAAGGGCGCCTGGGTGGCTCAGTGGGTTAAGCCTCTGCCTTCGGCTGAGGTCATGATCTCAGGGTCCTGGGATCGAGTCCCGCATCGGGCTCTCTGCTCAGCAGGGAGCCTGCTTCCCTCTCTCTCTCTGCCTGCCTCTCTGTCTACTTGTGATCTCTCTCTGTCAAATAAATAAATAAAATCTTTGGAAAAAAAAATAAATAAAAAAAACTCCTTCCAAGGGTACCTAAGTGGCTCAGTCGGTTAAGTGTCTGCCTTCAGTTCAGGTCCTGATCTCAGGGTCCTGGGAGTGAGCCCCTTGGCTCCCTGCTCAGCTCAGAGGGGAGTCTGCTTCTCCCTCTGCCCCACCCTTCCCTGTTTGTGTTCTCTCTCTCAAACAAGTAATGTTAAAAAAAAAAAACAACAAAACTTCCAAATGGTGGCAATATTGACACCTTTCTTCAGAGAATAAGAATAGAGGAAAATTTTCACTGAAAAAATGTGCACATCTTTCAGAAAAGGACATGACAAAAGCTACTTAAGGTACCCTTGGAAAATCTGAATGCATTCTAGCCACAAAGTACAGAGGAAATGCATTTGAGGATACTAATGGGATTTAAAAATTGTTTTTATAATTCCCATTTAACTAAAAAAATCCACTCCAAATCTTGGCAAATTAGCAAATGTAGTATTGATTTATTATTAGTCTTTCCATCAGACTTCAAACTTATGGTTGCGTTGCGTTTCTGTCATTCTTCAAAAACTGATAAATGAGGGATTATGGATTCCACTTTCTATTTTTTTCAAATTAAATAATAAATCAAGTGTCAAAGTCTAGAAGACAATGGGATCATGAATAACAAATATTAGGATCATATGGCCTCAAACCCCTTAAGAACAATGATATAGTTCTTTCTGTTACAATTATAAAATATATTTATGAAGGAAAAAGGTATTTTGTACCTAAGCACATGATAGATGTTTCAAAGTTATTTTATGAATTATTTTAATAAATCTTGGATAAAAGTGCTCACATTGAAAAGTGGCTCAAAGGGCATAAATGGAAGGACACTGATAAATGGCAAGTGATGGGAACACTCAGTACTCATCAACCCTCCCACAGTGTTTACTAAAAACCCAAATGCTCGAATAAGGAACAGACCATGCTGAATCTCTAACTGAGCAGAGACCCTGAAGGAAATAATTATTTGGCCACCTTTTTTTGGAGGGAGGGCGGGGTTAAGAAACAGTTTGTTCTATAATAGTTTTAGATTTAGAGAAAAGTTGCAAAGATAGCACCGAGAGTTCCCATAAACCCCTCCCCCAGTTTCCCCTAAGATCTTACGTTGCCCTGGTACATCTGTCACGGTTAAGAAACCAACTTGTTACATTACTATTAACTAAACTCCAGATTTTATTCTGATTTCACTTGTTTTTAATGTCCTCTTTCTGTTCCAAAGTAACACCTAGAATGTCAGATTACATTTAGTTGTTCTGTTTCCTTATTCTCCTCTGGTCTATGAGAGTTTCTCCATCTTTCTTGTTTTTCCTGACTGACAGTTTTGAGAATTACTGATTATGTGTTTTATAGACTGTCCCTTAGTTTGGATTTGTCTGATGTTTTCCTTAAATATAGAATTATGTGTTTTTAGGGAGAACATCACAGAGGTGAAGTGCCCTTTTCATCACATTCTATCAGGATACATGCTATCAATATGACTTATCATTGATGATGTTAAACTTAATTACGTGGCTCAGGTAGGGTTGGTCAGTTTTCTTCACTGGAAGATAACTCTTCTGTGCCCCCATACTCTCTTCTTTGGAAGAAAATCACTAAATGCAGCACATTCTGGGGGTGGGGTGGATGTTACCCTCCACTTCCTAAGAGTGATGGTTATCAATATAAATTCAGGGAAAAAAATATTTTTTTTTTTTGCAAGACAGAGAGAGAGATCACAAGTAGGCAGAGAGGCAGAGAGAGAGGGAAGCAGGCTCCCCGCTGAGCAGAGAGCCTGATGTGGGGCTCGATCCCAGGACCCTGAGATCATGACCTGAGCCAAAGGCAGAGGCTTAACCCACGAGCCACCCAGGCACCCTTAAATTCAGGGAAAATTTGTCTCTTCTCTTCTACTTATTTTTTTTTTCAATTGTTTGTATCATTATGGATTCATATATATTTATTGTATATTTTGGATTAAAATTCAATACTATTCTTTTTTGTTGTTCAAATTATTCTAGCATTGGCCATTAGGAGCTCTTCTGGGTTGGCGCCCGTGTCCCTTCGACAAGTTCTCACTCTCATTTTTTTGAGTATGTTCTGATATTATAAGATGTTCCAGACTTCTCTTGTAGTTTCCCAGCTCCAGACCTAGGATCAGCCAGTTCTCCAAAGAGCCCTGGTTTCTTTTATTGGAGAATGATGTGTAGAAAACAAGATCTCAACATAGGATGTGCTCATTGCTACTGAGGCTCTTTGAATGGGCAGAGCTAGGAAAACTATAGATGTGTACTAACCCAGGCATGTACACAAATCTGTAATTATATCTCTGTATATTAAGCTACCCATGAGTTCATATTGACGCTAACTGTCCTTTCTAATGCATGCCTCTACAACACCAAGTACAATAAATTTTCTGTTATCTGACATGGTCAAGGAAGGCAGTGCCCTGGTTAATCAACTCTCCTAGATAAGTGAGAGTTAACAAATGAGGCTTACATGTATTTTTGATCTTCCAAAATTGGGCTAAAACATTAAAAGGATTTCTAAGATAATAACAAATTTTCATATTGCACTTACTGTGTGCTTGGCACTTTACATTTATTACTCATTTTGTCTTCACAACTCTTCAAGTAGTTACTGTTACTATCCCAGTTCTGCAGATGAAGAAACTCAAGTGCGGAGTGGTGAATTTGCCACTTGCTACACGGTAAGTGGCCGAGCAGCCATCAGAGTCTGCTACGCTATGCCTCCTTAGCAAGCTTTAGTCCTTTTTTGAGGTTCAGGAGACAGTGAAGAGTCATGATTCTGTTCCTCAGTCCTAAGTGTTCTGCAGATGCACGGATATGCCACAAACAGGGTTATGATTGACTGAATGCCAAATAGCCAAGAGTTTTGTTTCTTTGTGGTTATCTTGAGTTGCCACACTTTCTACAGTGAATATTTAGTAATTTTATTTTAAGTAAAAGCTGTAAGCATCATACACATATGTAAAATAACAGTAGCAGGCTGTGCTGCTTCACTGGAGAGTCTCCTTCCATGTCTAATACTGGAAGATCAGGGTTTAATTTTAATAAGGTAAAAGGCAAGTTTTTCTTATACTTGATACATTTCCTTATTTTTTTGATAAGAACCTTATATATCTCCTATTTCCTTTTGCCTGTTAGAAAGCTCATCATAGCAATTGCACAGGTCCTTATGGCCAACTCAAACATTTTCTTGGTCATAATTTAACCCACTTTTAAAAATATTAACTTTAACTTGGGTCTCAGAATATGACATAATGAGTGAATATGGGACTCCCTCTTGCTTTAAACAGTAGGTTAATTTTTTTTTTTTAATGTTCAAATCCAAGACCACCCTCAAAATAAAGAATTTCCCCGAGTGCCAGAAATGAAGGAAAACTCACATCAGAGTGGTGCTCAGGCAAGTCAGGGCCATGATGGCCCAGGGGACAGTGGATCTGGATATCAGCCCAAACGTTTTATTGGCCACAGTGGGATAAGGAGACAAGGCCTCCGGTCATAAGTGGTGGGGGTGTTGAACCTGATCCCTGGATGAACCTGGGGTCTGGAATGGCTGCACCTTGTGATTAGGGGACCAAAAACATTGCCCACCTACCCAGGCATTGGAGCTTATCTTGTCAGGTCTCTGAGTAAAAGAAAAAAGACCAACTTGAGAAGTTCAACCCCCAAATTTCAACACATGCAACCCGATTTTACTCCTCCTGTTTGTTGTAGTAAAACAGAGTGATATAGTGACATGAAAACTAATCAAAGAGAGTTGAGATGTTTTAGTGTTCACAGAAGCAAACTCAGACCTGCTCTGGAGGGGGGTCATTTTCATATGTCAGAGCTCACAGGACATATGCCTATTTACACACACACATGCACACACACAAACACACACACACCTGGAGAAGATGAGCTCACATGGGGAATTGATACACCTTTGGAGAATATCAGCAGACACAGCATCAAAAGAATGAGTGCCCCTGAGAACTTGAGATAATTAAGAAATGTGAGAAATGACTCTGAAGAAAAATAAAGACTTGGCCAAATACATAAGTCTTCACATTGAAGCAGGACCTGGATGCCGAGCAGGATGAACAAACGGGACACACCCTTGAGGTGTTTGCTTTATCAGCTCAGTTTTCATAAATTGAGTGTTCTTTTTTTTTTTTTTAAGATTTTATTTATTTGACAGAGATCACAAGTAGGCAGAGAGGCAGGCAGAGAGAGAGGAGGAAGCAGGCTCAATGCTGAGCAGAGAGCCCGATGTGGGGCTCCATCCCAGGACCCTGGGATCATGACCTGAGCCGAAGGCAGAGGCTTTAACCCACTGAGCCACCCAAGTGCCCCTAAATTGAGTGTTCTTAAAGTAGAGCCCGCCAGACACAGAGTGCCATCTCGAAGGTGGGGAATGCCTTTGGGCAGCCCTGACAAAAGAAGCCTCCCCTTTCTAGATGCCTAAACAAAGAAAGATTCAGGCCACAGAAACCCCTATTACCTGAAGGAATCCTCCATATCACTCTATCCCTCAGGGCTTGGCAGACAGCTGAATGTCTGCACAGGACACTGGATTAAATGGTTATGGGTTGACATAGGAGGAAAGATGGAAAGAACTGAAAATGAGTACTGGGTGCAGAGACCTAGCTGAGCTGACCAGAGAGCTGCCTGCTCACGTCCTGCGCTACATGGAGCCGTCCATGAGGTTAGCAAAGGCAGTCTCAGAAACTGAGGACAGGAGGTTGAGGATATTTGCCTGCAACACTTTCCTCAAGAGGAGAGGGTGTTTGTAAGAGAGAAGACACAGCACTAAACGGTCTCTGCTGTATATAATGTGACGGTGCCTCAATTAGCTGGTTAATTTGGTCCCTGAGACAATATGATCTGCCACTTGTTTTCTTACTCATCCTTCAAGACATAGCTGCAGAGTCCCCTCTTGGAGAAACCTCTCTCCCTGCCCCCATCCCAGGTTCGGTGGTGCCCCTTCCTCAATGTGCCTTTGGTTCATGTCCATAGAGGGTCTGTCTAGTAACCCTAACAAAAAGGCCCAGTGACCTGGCATGACTTTGGACAATGGGGCCAAATGATGGGATCTCCAGACAAACAAGGCTCCCACACTCCACCCGTTATTCACTTGGGGCCAGACAGGCAGTCGTTAAGTCAGTTGCACTAATAGAAGTTGATACACATACAGTCGATGCCAGTCAGGCAAATTGAATCAGTTCATTAAGAAAAACCACAGGGGCGCCTGGGTGGTTCCGTCGTTAAGCATCTGTCTTTGGCTCAGGTCATGATCCCAGGGTCCTGGGATCGAGCCCCGCATCGGGCTCCCTGCTCTGTGGGAAGCCTGCTTCTCCCACTCCCACTCTTCCTGCTTGTGTTCCCTCTCTCGTTGTGTCTCTCTCTCTCTGTCAAATAAATAAATAATCTTAAAAAAAAAAGAAAAAGAAAAAAGAAAAACCACAATTCAGGGACACCTGGGTGGCTCAGTCAGTAAAGCAACTGCCTTTGGCTCAGTCCTGGGATCCAGCCCCACACTGACCTGAGCAGGAAACCTACTTCTCTCTTTCCCTCTGCTTGCCACTTCCTCTGCTTATGCTTTTTCTGTCAAAAAAAAACAAAACAAAAAAAAAAACAAAAAACAAAAAACCTCTTAAAAAAAAGAAAAAAAATCACAGTTCAACAAGTGTCTTAACTTGGTATAGACAAGAGTTAATTGTAAGTTCTGTTCTTCATTAACATGTTTTGGCATCATGTACATGGCTGTAATCATTTTATCTGCCTTTCCCAGCAGTTTTTTTATTTAAAAAATTGGTTTTGCAGGGGGTGCCTGGGTGGCTCACTGGGTTAAAGCCTCTGCCTTCGGCTCGGGTCATGGTCTCAGGGTCCTGGGATCGAGCCCCGCATCGGGCTCTCTGCTCAGCAGGGAGCCTGCTTCCCTCCCTCTCTCTGCTTGCCTCTCTGCCTCCTTGTGATCTCTGTGTGTCAAATAAATAAATAAATCTTCTAAAAAAAAATTGGTTTTGCGGGACTTTTAAAAATATATTTTCTGGCCAGTTCTGAAGAAAAGAGACAAATCAGGAGGGCCAGCAATCTATTTTTAATGCTTATGTACAGCTATATTATTATTATTATTATTATTATTATTATTTTTAACAAAAGATTTAAGCATTTATTTTAGCTGTTAAGTTATTGTTCCTAAAGGCTTTCTGTGGATGTTGGTGGAACACAAGAGGTATATACTCTTCAAATAGAGATAAATACAGCCTGTATGAAATAAATCACTGCTTAAATAGATTTCTTGACTTATTAAAAGTGGTTCTTATCATAAGCCCAAGTTTTGAATTGGGAAACACATTTGTTAGAAGCACAATCTGGCATGCTCCAGTACTGAAATCAGAAGCAGGGCAAGAAATTCATGAAAAATCCATTTATAAGCTCGGCGACTCTCCTTTTCATAAGCAGCAACTTCTCTCCTGAATTGGTTCAGACTCACAGCTCTTAGTGAAGGGACGGTTCTGCTCTAGAAAGTGCCAACACGATTCCAGTCTATTAATGCCTTGGAGAGCACAGAACTGTATTTTTAATGCAGCTCTTGGTCTAATCTTCCTGCCAGAAAGGAGCCTACAAATCTCCAGGAGCCCCAATTGTTGCTGTAAAACTGCAGGAGGACAAGGCGGTCTTTTCCTCTTGAGCCACATGTGCTGGGCTGGGGCATGTGACCAGTGTCTCTCTGTGCAGATGAGATGATAGATGCTCAATTTCTGCTTCCAGGAGGTTATGGTATGAGAGGGGGAACAGGGTAGGGAGTCTACAGTACATGTAGTCACAGAATAAATGCTCTCTTGGGAAGAGATTAGTCAATAAACAAAGGACTTTCTCTATTGGGATGGTAAAAGGCTTGATTTGAAATAAGACAGGCATGATCTAAAATAAACTGGTTAACTCAGTTTATTTAAAAGCAATTGGTGAAATTGAACCAAGGTCACAAACTGAGGCTTTGGGGGGCCATTTTGTTTGGATTCGGGGGAATACAATGGCTCTTTGTAAATGGTTCTCAAACCTAGCTGATCTTCAGTCACCCAGGAAACTTTTAAAATACTAATTGTTAGGCCTGTCCCTTGATGTACTGAATTAAGTGTGGGAGGGTGGAACCCAGGAATTTTGAGTTTGGGACACACAGGACCTTGGAGAAAATGTTCAAGCTTAGGACTGGGCAGATCTGATTTTGAATCTTGCTTGTGTGACCTTGAGCACATTTTGAGTCTTCTAAAGCCTCAGAACCTCTAAGGAGAACAACTTCGGGGTAAATCAATGAGACCCCAAAGATCTCAGAGGGTTGGCACAGACGCTGGACTTTACTGGGTATTTGGTAACTGTCTTAGTCCATTTGGGCTGTTGTAACAAAAATACCATAGACTTAAACAACAAACATTTGCTTCTCACAGTTCCAGGGGCTGGGAAGTCCAAAGTCAAGGTCCTGAGGGATTCGGTTTCTGACGACAGCCCTCTTCCTGGCTCATGGATGGCAGTCTTCTGGCTGCAACCTCACATTGGCCAAAGGGGCGAGGAAGCTCTCTGTAGCCTCTTTCATGAGGGCAAGAATCCCATTCATGAGGGCTCCACCTTCATGACCTAATCACCTCCCAAAGACCTCACTTCCTACTACCATCACTTTGGGTCTTAGGATCTCAGCATATGAATTTTGTGGGGACACCAACATTTAGTCCATAGCAGTAACTGTGGGCTGCCCTCCCCTTCTTAACTTCAGCACATGATGGCCTTTGGGATGTCCGTGGACTTGATGATACTCAATTAAAGCATAATTAGATGACAATATAGCAGGTCAAGAAGCTGTCTGAATCACAAAGAGGAAGTGTGTGACATCCTGGTGTGTTATGATAAGCTCAGGGTGAACCTGCTTAAAAATGTGGCCGCCCAACGAGCCAAGTAAGGCATAAGCCTTGAGGCTTCTGATTCACTGAGGGATAGCTGTTGCCATGGATCCCCCAAGCATCTGAAAATCACGCTTCATCCTTATAGGTCCTCAATATTTTCAAGGTTCACTTGCTTCTCACCATAATTGGGTGGTGGGTGCCTCCAGCTACCAACCCCTGGACAGCACTTTGCTGGCCTAAGATCATCTTCAGCATGCAGAAACTGAGGGAAGTCAGGGGTATGTAGAGCCACAGAATAAACATGGCTTCCTGGATTATTCAAATCCTAGAGAAGCAGCACTATTTTTACACTAATAACAGCTGGTATTTATTGAGTGTTTACTTTGTGCCAGGCACTTTTATTCTAATAACAATCTTATGAGGAAACCCTGTAAGGTAGGTACTGTTATCATTCTTGTTTTAAAGATGAGGAAAGGGGTGCCTGGGTGGCTCAGTTGGTCAAGCATCTGCCTTCAGCTCAGGTCATGATCCCTGGGTCCTGGGATTGAGTCCTGCATCGGGCCCCATGCTCAGCCGAGGCTTGCTTCTTCCTCGCCCTCTGCTGTTTTCCCCTGCTTGTGCTCTCTCTCTCAAATAAATAAATAAAATCTTAAAAAAAAAATAAAGATGAGGAAAAACTGAGAAACAGGTTATATAACCAGACAAACGAGTTGTTTTTTTTTTTTTAAAGGTTTTATTTATTTGTTAAACAAGCATGGGGAGTGGCGGGCAGAGGAAGAAACATGTTCCCTGCTGAGCAAGGAGCCTGCAGTGGGGCTTGATCCCAAGATCCTGGGATCAAGATCTGAGCTGAAGGCAGATGCTTAACCGACTGAGCCACCCAGGTGTCCCCAGACAAAGAAGTATTGAAGGGGAGTGAGGAATATGAAAAGAAAGACCATTCCTAGCTGAGGGCACAGCTTGTGCAAAGGCCCTGGGGCAAAAAGAAACAGTGCATCTGAGGAAAAGAAAGGCCAGAATAGCTGATATCCCCAGAACAAGAAAACAAGAGTCACCGGATTACACAGGTCCTCATGGTAACAGTGATTTTGTCTGTTACAAAAGTAGCAGGAAGCAATTGAGATTTCATTTTTAACTTTTAAAAAAAATTTATTAAATTTTATTTTTTTCCAGTGTTTCAAAATTCATTGTTTATGTACCACATTACATTAATTTTAATTTAATTAAAATTATATTTTAATTAATTTTAAATTAAAAAATTAACTTTTATTATGGAAATTTTAAAAAATATATACACAGAAGCAGAAGAAAATAAGAAGCCCCTAGTGCATCGCCGAGCTTCAACAATTAGCCATTTATATGTTTCAAGCAGGAAAGTGACATGATTCGCTAGCTTTATGTTCAAACCAACCAACCAACAAACCAGCCAGCCAACCAACCAACCAACCTACCCACCCCCTCTCTGGCTACCGTGGAGAAGGAATTAGAGGGAGCAGAGTGTGCATGGAGAGGATGGCTGGGAGGCCGCTCTGGTGGTCCATGCCATGGGGAGTGTTGTGGCCAGGTGAGGGTAAACACAGGGCAGCAGACAGATAAGGAGAAATGGCAATGAGGGTGCTCAGGGGTGGGCTTTCCCCAGAAGCAAACTCTGATACAAGGATTTGAGTTCAAGTAGAAGACTTGGGGTTCAGGGAATACTGATGGAGAAGTGGGGAAGAGAGATGAAGATTCCAGGACCCAGCGCAACATGAATATGTAAGACCTATTGATCATAAATTATTAAGAATTTAAAAATAATGGCAGTGGAGTATTCAACCAAGCACAGAGTCTTTTAGTACCGGTGCCCTAGGCAGCCATACATGTTGCACGCTCATGAAGCCCATCCTGCCTTTGGGCTTAATCCTGCAGGAAACTGTTGAAATGATATAAAACATACACCTCAGAGAGATTGGGAGGGGGGTGGTCATTGCTTGAAGGCTGCTTCTGGAGAGGTCTAACCTCCTGGCACTTCCAGCCTGCCTTGCCTAGGAAAGATGGCTTTCCCTGGCTTCTTCCTGTAGATCCTGGCAGTTAGAAGATGAGTGTGATTGTCACTGACCAGAGGTGATCAGTCCTGAGGGACACCAGCTGGATGCATCTCCCCGGGGGCGCTGAGGTGGAGGGGGTATGTCCAAAGAGACATGAAATGACTTCTAGATGTCCAGCTTATCCATTGGAAATCAGAGGGTCCTTCACTGAGACAGGGAGCACTGAAAGAAGAGCAGGTCAGGGAAACAACTGAATATGGTTTGAATGTGGTGAGCTTGCCTCCTTCACATGGAGCTGTTGAGCAGACAGTTGGAGTTTTGGCTGTTAGGCTCAGGGGCTCTGCTGGCTCTGGGCGTGGACAAAGGTGCCTGGGGAGGATGTGCAAGGGGTTATGGAGATGCCTGGTGTCTGTAGTCCATAGGCTGAGGTCAGGCCACAGGCCAGCACTGGGAGCACTAATACCAAAATCTGTTCCCTCAGTCCCTGTTCCTGTGCCACCTCTCCAGGGGGCAGCTGGGGCCATCGCCCTCCCCAGGCTCCTGTAAGTGGCTTCTTGTTCCAGCCATGGTAGAAGCAGAGAGCAGATCCTTTAAAAACATCAGTGTCAGGCTGACCTCTTGCCGACCCCCCCGTGTGCCCTCCCCAAGCCAGGCCAGGGGCTCCCTGAGGGGGAGAAGGAAGTTCTAAAATCACCAGTATAAAACCTGAAGTCGTTTTCCATCCTTATCTCCAGTATCTGTTTCCTGGGTTCTCTCTGTGCAAATAAAACCCTAAGTTTACCCATGGATATTAGAACAATGAATTTTTCTCCCCGGATGGTGACATTGCAATGGCTGGAGTCTCACCAAATCTAATTACCAGGAGCAGTTAACGTATTCAAAACTTAGTGCGTGGGCGTCCCGATGACATAGGTATTCTTGCATATTTCAATGTCTATTTAAAGAAAGGGTGCCCAGGCTCCATTTGTGTCAAGAGATGCTCCTGGAAGCCACTTTATTTCTCACCATTAAAGTCAATCTGAGTTTCTAAATAAAGAGGAGGATAAATGAGTTGGACCTGCCAGGCCCAGGCAGCCCTGGGCTCCCGGGCCCAGTAATTGCTTCCTTATTGTTCTTTCTCATTAAAACAAAGGTCAAATCACATGGCATACAGTGTTCTCCCTTCTAGGGAAAGAAGTCTCCCCAGGGGATCCAGGGAGTGGTGAGGTCCCCAGGAGTGCATCCCACCCCCCAACTGTGGGTGGGGAGCGAGTTTGGGAAGAGGCTGGGGCCTCATTTTTGCCTGCTCCTCTGCTCTTCCTGGGCGGAGTCTTTTTACTTTTCTCATGCTTCAAAGACTGTGCACACGTGAAACCACCTCTCAGGGTTTAGTGTGGGCCAGCTGAAGTGATCTGAAAAGAGCCAGAGTGCGCATCTATGTTAGAGCATTTATTTGTTTGTTTGTTTGTTTGTTTGCTTATTTATTTATTTTTTAAATGATTTTATTTATTTATTTGAGAGAGAGAGAGAGAGAGAGCATGAGAGGAAAGAGAGATCAGCGGGAGAAGCAGACTCCCCGCCGAGCAGGGAGTCCAATGCGGGACTCGATCCCAGGACTCCAGGATCATGACCTGAGCCGAAGGCAGTTGCTCAACCAACTGAGCCACCCAGGCGCCCCTATTTATTTTTAAAAAAGATTTTATTTATTTATTTGACACAGAGAGAGAGATCACAAGGAGGCAGAGAGGCAGGCGGGGCGGCGGGGGGCAGGGGAGGCAGGCTCCCCGCCGAGCAGAGAGCCCGATGCGGGGCTCGATCCCAGGACCCTGAGACCATGACCTGAGCCGAAGGCAGAGGCTTAGCCCACTGAGCCACCCAGGCGCCCCTATGTTAGAGCATTTAGATGGAAAGTGGCAAAAATGCAGATGAACATATTCTATTTGTTATTGTGGAAAATTTAAACATCTAACCTGTTCATTAATTTTTTACTTCTTACTCTAGCTATTTTGGCTTAAAAACACAGCCCAAGAGAAGTTATGTATTATCATTTATTATCATTTCATGCCTGTGTTACTCAGGAGTGATATTCAAATCTTGAGCCTCAGGTGCGGCATGAACGCCAGCCCAAAATAGCCAGGAATGGTGCTGGTGTGTGTTAGCCCAATAGCAATGCTGCTGTCCTGTTCACTCTGGAAGTGAAGGGAGGAAGAGGGGACATCGAGGCAGGGCTTTAGGCGTCATTTGCATTTATCCTGGTATCTTGCTGTAAACCACAGGTGACGTGATGCTGGGGGAGAGCATTAGGTTACCATGGCATCCCCTGGAAACTCAATTCCTGGGGGCTGGTGTCTGTCTGCCTGCCTCTCTCTGTCCCCCTGATACCAGAGCAGGAGAACACAGATACCAAGGACTTGGAATCTGAAGATGGATAATCTGTGATATCGGAAATGACACTCTAAATTGGTTCCAAATACAAGGATGTTGAGTAATGGTGCTGGCGCTGATCGTCTCCTGCGGCGTCATGCTTCAAAGGTTTTTCAGCCAAATAGAGAGGCCTAATAGCCATCAAACTCTTGTCCAGTCTAATTACCATAAATCATTATAAATGGGATCTAATATTGCTAGAAACATAGATGCACAGCCATGGTCCCGGGGCAATGGGGCCAAGAGACTGTTTCTCGCTGAGGGAATGTGACATCATACTGTGTTTGAGGGACCAGCCTGCGCCCTTGCTCAGGAAGTGAAGGAAATCTACAAAATGTTTTGTGGTTGTTACAGGTGCCATCGAATGTGGGAAAGAACTGGAATGCAGTACCATTCCAGGAGAAAAGTCAGGGGTGGTAAGCTCTCAGTAGGCAGTGTTGCAGCAGTAACCATAAAGCTAAGAGCTACCATTTCTCCAGCACTGGCTTTGTTGACAGGCTTCATTCTAGGGACTTTACATCAGTTAACTACCTTATAAGGTAGGCGTGGTTTTTATTCCCATTTTACCAGTGAGGAAGTATTAAGGCATCAGTAGGCACCACTGGGTCACAACTTTCTTTATCCATTTCACACAGCTGTTGACACCTTCTAGGTGCCTTGGGGGAAACACAGAAGGAGATCCAACTTTAGCCCCTAAGAGTCTGCCACTGTGTCCGGTGCAGGCTCAGCCCTGGAGAACCTCCTGTTCAGTGAGAGAGAGGGGACACATCCATTTGCAACATCGTGACAAGATGGGAAGTACTAGGCTGAGTGGACGGTTCTGGGCGGACATGGTCTTGGAGGGGACGTTGCGGGAGGGGCTCCACCTGGAGGTGGGGGAGAATGAGGGCTGGGTCCTCCAGGGCACATTCCAGGGCTCAGCCTCTCCCAGGAAGCTTTTGTTGAGTAGAAATAAACACAGCTGGTCCCCAATGCCGGCCACCAGAGGGCGGGCTGGCTTATGAAATGACTTTCCTCCACCCAGGGGAAGAAAACCGACTGAGCTTCCTGGGCAGTTTTCCTTTTTCTTTGCTCTGAAACCATGTTAAAGAGGAGGGAAAAGCAAGGGCACATCCCCTCCTCCTTGATGATAGAAGGTCTTCCTGAAAGCCCCACAGGAGCAAGGACGGCACCTTCTCAGGTCAGAGGAGAATCCCCAGCACCTAGTGCAAGGCCTGACTCCCCAGGGGTGCTCAGGAAATGTGACAAGAAAGGGAAGAGGAAAGAGGGAGGAAGACAACAAAGAAGGGAGGAAGAAAGGAAAGGAAGGAGATAGGAATAGACTGAGGGAGGAAGAAAGGAAGAAGGGAGGGAGAGAGAAAGGAAGGGAGGGAAGAAGAAAGGAAGGAGATGGAAAGAGAAAGGAAGTAGGGGAAGAAGGAAGGAAGGGAGGAGGGAAGGAAAGATGGAAGGAAGGAAGGAAGGCAGGGAGTGAAGGAGGGAGGAAGAAAGGAAGGAGGGAGGGAAAGTGGGAGGAAGGGAGGGAGGAAGGAAGGAAAGGAGGGAGGGAGGGAGGGAGGAAGGAGGGAGGGGGAAGACTTCCTTGCTGGGCCAGGGGCACACCTGCAGGTGATTTAAGTGTATCTAGCCCAGGGCTTGACACACAAGACTCTTGATGAAATACTGTTTGAAAAAGAGAATGAGTGGCCCCTAGGAAGAGAAGCTCCTAGCATCATTTCCATTCATACATTCAGGGTATTGAGGTTTGGTCAGCAGTGAAACCTGGGGAGGAGAAGTGGGAGGGGAAAAGAAGGAAGAAAGCAGGATGGTGGAAGTGATGGGAGAATGGTGCTGTGTGACTTTGGAGAGGCTGTGTAACTTTTCTTAGGCCTCCGTGTCCACATCTGTATAATGGATGTACTTCCCACCTTGTTACGGTGTTGCAAACGGATGCGACCCCTTTCTCCCACTGAATAGGAGGTTCTCCAGGGCTGACCCTGCCAGCTCATCTCACCACCAAACTGTCTGGCATGGGGCTTTCTTCAGGGTGGGTACTCGGACCATTTCTGAAGAATTAGATGAACAAATTTCAGGTAGACCAGAGAAGGGTTCTCTGGGAGGGTCTGAGTGCAGGGCTTGGGCCAAAAGAGGTCTCCCGGAAGCTGGGTATTAGACTGTACAAAGAAACACATGACGGCCCAGCTCAGTTTGAATTTCACTGGTCAAGTGAAAAAAATAGGTGTGATCATGGTCCAGTGCTTTGTAAACTGTTAAGAGTGTACAAAAATGAGCTATTGTCAGGGTCATTGTAACTCTCTCTCTTCCCCCTAAGAAATCAAGGGACAGAATATGTGTTGAATAAAAGAAGTTTTTTTAAATAAAATATTGTTTTTTTTATAAAACAACTTGGAAGTGAAAGTTAATATCCTGTTTTGGAAGGTGACAACGAAACAAAGAAATCATCCATTGCTCTGTATAAGAAATGGCAGAGGATTTGGGGTGGGGGTAGATAGTGCAGAGAAGAGGAAAGAAGAATAGTGTGCAGTGGGCACTATGGGACAAAATGGCAGGAAGCTGATTTCTTAGTAATAATCAGTCATCCTTATGCACACTTACTCTGTACTGGTCACCGTCCTAAATACTTTCACTGTGTACACACACATACCTTAAAAAATCATTTAATCCATAAACGGTTATTTGTGATGGACAGTGTACACCTCCTTACCCCTACCTTCGCTTCAGTAAAGATCGTCTGGTGGGAGTGTTTAGGGAGGGGCTGAGTTGCATGTTGGGGTCAGCTCTCAGCAGACACACAAAGAACAGACTGGGGAGTGAGGCAAGAGTCTCACTCAAACTTCAGATGCCAGAAGAGGCAGGAGTAGGCCCTGAGTGCAACCATCCCCAAGGAGTCATTTGTGGGGGCAAATAGCAGATTTCTGTGAGACCCCCACAAACTTAATTTAAATTTCAAAGAACAGAATGGCTTCAACTGGCATCTGGGTTATAGGAAGCCTCCGTGATATGCATTTCGCAGAATAAATTAACCCAGAGAGATTAAGAAACTTGTGCAAGGTCACACAGTGAGTGCCATGGAATTTGAACTATGTGACCTAAAAAAAACCCTGGGGAAGATTTGTGCCCTAAAAATACAGTTTCTCTCACCTGGGTCCCCAGGCTGTTCCAAAGCTGGAAAAGTTCCTTTAGCCCTTTCTTCTCATCAGTAAGCTGCCTGGATCTTCAGGTAATTTACGTTCTTTGGCCTGAGAAATGCAAAAGTGTTTCTTAGCTTGCCACGAAACACTACAACAAACATACGGCTATGAGGCCTGTCCTGGGCGTGAAGACCCAGCCCGGCTCTGGAGGAGCTCACAGGCAGGAGGGGAGGAAGCTGCTCTCCTCAGGAGGGAGCTGATGAGAGGGTGTGGGCATGTGAGTTCTAACACCCAAAGCCTCCTCCAAGCTTCCCCAATGACCGTCATCCTCCAGGAGCTGGGGCAGGAGCAGTGGAGCACGGGGGAGGAGGAAAGTGTCCCTCATTTGCAACGACGGAACTTGGATCTATAAATAGTCATCAGAAATAGAGCAGAGAGAGAAGTCATTTGCGGGCTTTCATTAATTCAGAGTGGCCTTTTTCTTCCTGATGAGACGAGCTATTTGGTTCTCTCCAAACTGAAAAAGACAAAAACTACCTTGTGTCACCAAAACGTCTATTTCCCCTTGATGCCTCTTAGGATGGGGAGTCCCATCTTATGAGGCCCTTGTCAAGGGGCGTGTGCAGGCAGATGGCTGACGATGTGGAGGAGGGACAATGAACACCGGGGCTCCTTCCCCCGCTTCTCCTTCCAACAAGGCACCAGAAAAAAAACTAATCAGCATCAGCAGCCAGAGGGGGAAAATTCATTAGCAGATCTAGTTTTGCATAATTTAGTAGTTGGCATTAGCAAATTAAGTCTGCTTGGCTTTCCCCATTGTGATGGTCATTAGAGAAAACGTGAAGAAAACACAGGCTCATAATCCCAGCAGTTTTCTAGAGATGATAATTAATAACAGCAATAATAAACTGCTAATAAGACTTCGCAATTTTCCCTTCAACTCATGTCACCCTGCTTGTTCCTCACCAACTGTAGCAGAGGAAAGCAAGTCCGGATTATTGTCCTATTTGATGGACAGTGAAACTGAGGTCTGGGAGTTGTGTGCAGCTGGGGAGGGCCTCCCTGCCTGCCTCAGGGGTGGCTGTGTGCAGGAAGTCATGACCAGGGCGTGGTCTCAGGAGAACCAGGCTCAGGCAGGACCTTCTCAATGGGAACCTCAGTTCTCCCCAGGCCAGAACAAATCCTATTAACAGCAACAGCAACAATCATAAAGCTAACATTTGTTGAGTTACTTCCAGGCACCAAACACTTTACATACATACTATCTCAACAATAACTCACAGCCACCCACTAGGCAGTGACATCAGCCTCATCCGTTGGTGAGGAAATTGTCTGAGAGGTGCAACAGACACCAGCTGGAGTGGCTTCCTGGTCCCTAGCGAATCTCTTTCTCTGGGAATGATCGGACACACGGGGCCAATGGCTCTGCCTTTGTCACGTGGCCCTTGGCAGACCTGATTGGGCCAGGAATGGGCAGCTGGCCTGAGCTTGGCCAATCAAAGCCCCTGTCTGGGATTTGTCAGGTTGGAACAAAGGCAGGGGGAAAGTCCCCCTCTGGTGATGGCTGGCACCAGGGCAGCACCGTTCTTCCCATGTGGAAGAAGTCAGGAAGGCAGATGCAGTGATGGGGCGAGGAGGGGCAGCACCCTGTGGTGTTTGAGTCCTTCCTTCTAACTGTCCCTGAGGCACAGGGCTGGTAAGAAAACTCATTGCAGTAGAACTCTTTTTCTTTGAGCTGGCTAGATTTGGGGTTCTGTCTTTTGAAACCACAAGGCCTAAGCTAGGACCTTGCCTGGGGTCGCCCAGGAAGTATGTGGTGTGAGAGAGACTGCAGGCTTGTCCCTTCCTCACCATGGCATCCAGGGTCTCTTGGGGCTTCCCTTTCTAGCCATGTCTGGGAGGATGGGAGATAGCAGGGCAGACCTCTAGTTTTGATGTTCCGCTGGCAGTGGGGGTCTGTAGGTCCCACGCCCTGAAGGGGAACCCTAGGGAAGGGAAAATAAGTGGAAGCTGAGACTTTAGCTGACCCCCAAGCAATACACTAGTGTGGCACGGGGCTCGATCATGCTGCCCCTGCGTTCTGGGCAGGACTGGCAGAACTGGTTATTTGGGACTTTGAATTTTTGAGAAAGAGGAGGCCATGGTCATCTTGGGATTGGAAGGAAGAGCCTGGCCTTTGCTCTGGATCCCAACCTGTGACCATGACTCTGGGGGCTCCCACTCCGTGAATCAGCATGAAGAGACTCCCTGCCTTCTTCCCCTACTCCCGGGCCTCCCTAAAGGTCAGGAATCTAGCAGGTGCTCTCCGGGATCTCTCTCCTCCCCATTTCCTAAGTCCTTTGTAAAAAGTTGGCCCCAGGCTCCTACCGGACCACAGAGTGCCCCCAGTCTGGCCTCCTGAGGGGACAGCCTGAGGCATATACCGCAGGGGATTGGCACACAGGGGCTGCCGTTAGGCTGCCGAGGCTCAGACCATGGCTCTGCCATTGCTTCTCGTGTGATCTGTAGGGACATTCTTCAACCCCTCCATGCTTCTGGTTTCTAAATCCATAAGGAAGAAAGGGACAATTAATAGTTAGTATCTACCTTATAGAATGAGTGTTAGGACTCAAAGTCCTATTACAAGTTAAGCGCTAATCCCAGTGAGTTCAGCCAATGTTGTTAGCAATGATGGGGAGACTGAGGTAAAAAGAGGGAAAGTGATTCCTCCAAGGTCACACTCAGGTCACGGTCAGAACAGGGCTGGGACCAGAAGTCAGCCCCCACCACCAGTGAGTTAGCTCCTAGAAAGCTCCAGAGAACACTGTCCTCACCCCCACCCCCCATGCCCACCTCCTCAGATGCCTCCCCCTGGGGTTTTACATTTGGCAACTGCCATGGGAAGAGCATGACACTGTGTAGGGGCTATGTTTCTTCAGACTGGAGTTCATGAGGTGACCGAATCTATCCCGGTGAATCAGCAGAAATTTGTGATTTACTGACATTTAGGAAAAAGCCATCAAGCCACCCCAGTCAGCTCCCTCCCTCGGAGACACAGCGGCCAGGAGGCCCTATCTCCATCTCCAGGTGGAAAGACACAGGTAAAGGCCCTAGATGCCCCTCTGGTGGGGGACCGATGGGGTCCATTGTCCTGTGCTGAGGGGGTTGCCGTGTGCGCTCAGTGGCATGTGTGCAAGCTGATGTCTGTGCGCGGGACAGGGTGGGCGGCCGAGCCAGCAGCTGACTTGCAGGAGGGTGAGGCTGAGCGGCTTGGGGAAGGGAGACCTCTCCTTTTTGTCTTCTACCTCAGAAAACTGCTTGAATTTTTTTTTAACCAGTTCTTTTGATTCTTTTTATAATAATTAAAAAAAAATATCAATTGATAAAAATAAATTTAACAATAACCCGAGAAGAGGTCGAAGGAGAAATAAAAGGATGGAAGGGTTCCAGAGGCCCTGCCAGGTCCCGGGAGAGGAGCTGGCCTTGGCTCTGGCATGCCTGGAGGTCTGGTGTGGCCACAGAGAGCCTTGGGGGAGCGCCTCCTCGGATGGGCCAAGGTCTCTGTTTCAGGAAGAAGTTTCTAGTGCACTGCATGCACTGAGGGGTGGTTCTTCCCTTGGTAGATTCACTAGTCCCTAGTCCAACCCTGGTTCCCTGGGCTGAAAGTCGGTACGTGGTTAGCCCTTTTGAGCACACAGGACTCAGGGAAGCTAACCCAATCCTAGAGTCCTAGGACACTGTGGTAGAATCATACATTCACTGATTAGACATCAGTGAGAATTCTAACCGGCAGACAGAGGTCTGTGTGGCCTGGCCAGCGCCTTTCTTCTCTGCTGGCTGGTGTGATGTGGCAGGTCTGGTTATCAGAAGGGGCTGTGGGCACACAACAATGCCAGTGACTTGTGCATTGGGAGATGGTTGGCTGAGGCAGCCCCCATTCCCGGTGTGGCCCTGACATCCTCCAGAACCCCTCAGGTCAGGCATTTCTTCTTTTAATTAACTGAAACTGGGCCCCCATTCCACTGGACACTGCTCAGGAGGGCGTGGTCTGTCTTGGTTGCTTTCAGAGCCAGCAACCCCCTGTGACAGAGACATTCTGTCTTTAGACGTGTTATTAGCACTTGTCATCAGTTTCTGATGGGTCTTGCTGACTGAGGGTCCATCTCTCAATGGACAGACAATGCATTGATTCTGCTTTGCTCTGAGAAAATTTCATAGTTTAACTCTCAGAGAGTGAACTTCCTCTTTGTTTTCAAGTCTTTGGGTGCACCCTACTTCACCCAAATCACATCCCCATTCGGCATGAGGAATATAGAGATGAATAGCGCACAGTCCCCGCCTTCCTTACAGTTGGAGAGAACACAGGCCATGCTTATGACTAATGAACTACATTTCTGGGAGTCTCTTCCTGGTACAGAGGCCAAGGAGGCCAAAGGGGGCAGGAATGACCACTTCTACCCTGTACACTGCCCAGAGGGCGTCCACAGAGGCTCCCCACTCCCGGTTCCAGAACCCGCTGCAGTGAATACACACACACACACACACACACACACACACGCTCACACACTCACACACCCCAGCCCCTACCCCAACTCCCTATGCACTGAAGGCATATTGTCTGCTTGCAAGGAGGCAGGTGACCAGTGAAAGTCATGACTGGCCCTGGTTGGGGAAGACTCCTGCAAATCCTGGGAGATTAGTGGGGCCACCATTCTGGCATCCAGCGTGCAGGGTCTTTGGCTCACCTTCCACAACTTCCCTGGTATCCCCGCTCTCAGGCTGCCCTCCCCAGGTGACGTGAAGTCCTAGGGTCACGTGGTATCTGGGTAACACGGGCTCCAGTTGCTTTTGTGTCCTAACTCCATCTGTGCTCAGCCTGGAGGTCTTAGGGATGGGAAATGGGCCTACTGTGTGCATTTTAGGAGACTGTTTTTCATGAGTTTGGTCTCAAAATGAAGGAACTGAGTTCCTAATAGTGCAATTTCACGCAAGGCCTTCTTAGAGCTTCCAAAATCTCAACAGGACGTAGAACTTCTCTCACTGGTGGGACCTGTGACCATTTATCCCATCTGAGCCTTGGTTCCTTTGTCTGTAAAAGGGAATGGAAACACCAGAACCTACCCCACAGGGTCTTATGGGAGTTAAGTAAGGAGATCCACGTAATGGCTGAGAAGTCGGTCTGTGGCCTTGTGAGGCAAGGACTCAAGAAACACCAGCTCCTCTTGTTCTGAGGGTGTGGCCTCACTGAGTTCACTGGGTAAGGGGCATCCCTCTTTGCTTCTCTGTCCCTCTGGCTGTCCTCTAGCTCATTAGTCCCCCTCCTTAACCCCAGCCCATTTCTCAGGAAGTGTGGCACTCCAGAAGGGAGGTGTCCACAGAGGGCTTGGGAGTCTCAGCTTATGGGTCACTGGAGTTGATTTGGGTGGTGATGCCCCAGCCCAGAGAAGGCCCCACTTTCTTCTTTTAATTAACTATGATCTTTGCCTCCTGATGCACTCTCATCAAGAAAATTACTCTTAATCATTTATGGCTATTTTCCTTTCCAATGAGTTTCTAATTCCTGGAATGCTGCCCTAATTGTGTTGGGGTCACCAAGGAGGTAATGATGGGCTGAGTGTGTGTGTGTGTGTGTGTGTGTGTGTGTTCTGGAGGGGGTTCTGGAACCAGGAGTGGGGAGCCTCTGTGGACACCTTCTGGGCAGTGTACAGGGTAGAAATGGGTCCTTCCTGCCCCGTCTCGGTCCCTCTTGGCCTCTGTGTTGTGTCTGATGTGGGGCCTGAGAGACCTGGCCGCTCTCCTTGATTCACATCAGCTGACCTAAGACATGGGCTGGGAAATAGGCCTGGGTCACCTGGTGTGGCCAGGAATGAGCCAGAGGTGGACTTGAACAAGAGGCCTTGATTTCAGCAGGTGCCCAGAGAAGACTGAGTATGACGCTCTATCTCTGGGCTCATGCCTGGAAAGGCCACAGGGGTGCACCTGGGTTCTGTAGAGCAATTTCCTCTCTAGTCTCCTGGCCTTTCCTCAGCCCTCACATAGCCAGCTATTGTGGTCTTATCTGAAACAATGTCTGTGAAACCATGCATTTAATGAACTGGCTGGATTTTTATATTAAATATATAACTATTGCAACACAATAGTTCATGTTGCATTTCACCTAAAATCATCCCATGTCCTGCCCATGGTAGCTGCCACTCTTTGAAAAATCCCTGCCTGAGTTCCAGGTGAGGGAAGAGGGGCAACAGTTCACGCCGCATGCATCTGCTAAAATACCTTTTTGCTCGCCTGGGAGCTGGGTGAGGACAGAGGCTGGGTCAAGTCATCTGCTCAGCACAGAGTGAGCACTCAGGGTGTGGGTACAGGAAAGAAATGCAGCTTTGCATTCAGATCTGGGTTTAAAAACAAGCTTGTGCTTTATTTTCTCTCCAGTTCAGGGGACGCTAATTTATTTTGATTTTCTAGTCTGCAGAGTGGGGATAATCTCTATCTTACGGGGGTGTTGGGAAAGCCAGCTGGGATGGTATATCCAGTGCTTAGCATGGGGTGAACTCTTCGTAGATGCCAATTTCCTTCCTTTCTCTCTTCGGATATTTGATTAATCAATTTGTACCAGGCTGTTAGTGAGGAATATACCTACCTCCTCCTTACCTGAGGGAGTCTGCATTTGCCCTCAAGGGCGAGTCTCCGGCAGGGGAATCCCAGGCGACAACAGGACAGTGGGAAGGCGCTCCGGCTGAGCCTGCTGGTGGGCACCGGGGTCTCACTTCTCACACTCGCGCCATCGCTCCTGCTGGCCTGGGGGGTAAGAGGCAAACGGACAGCGCCTGCCTCTGGGTTGCAATCTCAGGTCCTCGGGGCCGGGGCAGGTAGTGAAGCTGAGCACGGGCCGTACTATGCAGGTGGTGGGCTGGCGGCCCTGGAGAAAGCCGAAGGGCACTGAGTTCACAGGAAAGCAGCAGTCCTTCACTGGCCAAATAAAACAGGTTTGACAACACAAACAAAGAAGAGCAGAAACAGACCCATAAATGCAGAGAACCAACAGACGGCCCCTAGAGGGAATGGGCAAAGAGGAGTGAAGGGGAGTGGGGTGAATAAGAAAAAAATATAAAGCAAACAAACAAATCAGGGGGCTGCTCGCTTACAGTCTCTCAAAGGGCTATTCCAGGCAGGAATAATGATCACAATATTTAACCACCAGAAGGCCTGGTTATGAGACACAAGCAACTCCCCATTTCAAGCTTTTCCATCCCCTAAAACTCTGGGTAGAGAGAAGAATGAACTTTCCCCCAGGCCCCAAGGCCTGAGCTGCATTTTACATCCAGTCTGTAAAGAGTCACTGTCCTCCTGGGCTCCGGCTGGGCTGCTTTCTGGGCCTCCTTGCCGGGGGCAGAGCAGCTGGGTGGTAGTTACTTGCAGACTGTGTGGGAGCCTGAGCACGTGTAGCCAACCCTCGGGCGGGGGTGGGGGGGTGGTTTCTATCCCAAGATAGCCTGGCCTGACTGCAAATCCAGGCCACTCTGCCACTCTAACTGCAGTTAGAGTTCGGTTTCTGGAGCTCAGTCCTTGGGGATCTGAGGCCTCTTTATTCTGCCCTCTGAGCTCACACCTCTTTCTGAAAGGCAGTTGAGCTGGGCAGGTGTGGCAGACCAGGCTGATTTAGGACCTTGTCTGAGACTTGGCTTCCTATGTGCCAGGGGTGGACTGACTAAGATGCCGATCTGCTTCGGACAGTGAGAATCATGAAGGTCAGGTACCAGGGTGTGTGTGTGGCTTATATTCCCTCTGGCCTGGCTATTGCCGGTCGGTGATGCCCTGTGACTGGTGACTGACCTAGCTCCAGGGATCAGCTCCTGGGGATTATCTGGCCCCTGTCCTGCCCTCCTTGAATGAAGAGTCCCTCACACCTTATGTGTCCCAGTGTCTACACTCCATGAGAACCTGTCTCTGCCACCAGTGTAGGCAGGGCAGGGAACATTGTATTTGTGTTTTCAGTAGGAGAGGAGAGGTCAAGGGGCTTACCTAAAGTCTTACAGAAAATCGAGGATGGAGTCAGGATAAGAGCACAGATCTGCATCCAGCGCCTTTCCTCACTATCCTCCACCCTTCTTTCCCACGTCTGATGCCCCTGCTGGGTTTGAATAGACATTCCTTTCTTTTTTTTGGAGGGGAAGCCAGAAGGAGAGGGAGAGGAAGAATCTTAAGCAGGCTCCACACCCACCATGGAGCCCAGCATCGGTGGGACTCGGTCTCACCACCCTGAGATCATGACCTGGGCCAAAATCAAGAGTCAGACGCGTAACCGCCTGAGCCAGATGCGTAACCGCCTGAGCCATCCAGGCGCCCTGGACACATTCCTGGGCTTCTATTAAACAGCTAGAGGGGGACAGTGAGCTGTGAACAGAGGAGAGGGGAGACAAGAGGACGGAGGTCAGCATTGTCAGAAGAGGAGAAAAGGCTGTGCCCCGAGGGAGGAGGGGTGGAGAGAACAAGGAGCAGATTGGCTGCATAAGAGAAACCAGGCCGGGGAAGGAACGGAGGCGGGTGAACGTTCAAGCAGATTTCCCACACCAGGGTTTCCCCTCCATTTCTGCCTGCGCTCCGGGCCTCCCACCCCGTTCTGTGGCCCAGTGCTATGTGTAACGCCTGCCTCGGTTAAGACACTGTATGATTTTGTGGCCCAGCCCTTGGAACAATCATCAAACAATCAACAAATATTTACCACTCACTTCTTAGCTGTAAGGTGCTGGATGAAGCCTTCTTGGACAACCAAGCTGACCTTTCTCTGACACTGTGCCCCGTGAGGCGCCACCAAGGATAGCAGGCCATTATTGACCTTTGATAAACTTCTTGTGTTCTGCCAAGGCCACTCTCGTCTCTTCAGCTGGCCTGATGTCCTGGATGACAAACTTGTATGTGTCTGTTTCATGTTCAAGGTGAACTGACTGAGGACAGGGCCCTCAGGTCTGTGTTGCTGGGATCCTGGGCACGGTGTTGAGTCTGGGTGGGAGAAGCCTACACAACCCAAAGTGCACGACAGTCACTCGGGGTCTCCTAGGACCTGTGGACCCAGAATGTTCTGCTTTGAGGTCATCATGTGTTCAAACTCACTTCTGTTGGTGGAGGCCTTTCCCAAGCTCTAGACTTTAGGACCTTGCCCTGTGCTCCGGCTGGTCCTTCTAATTCTTCTGCATCACTCATCACTTTTTAAAAAAACTGCTTGTTTAACACAAGCCTTCTCTAAGAGCTTCTATGTTCATGAGGACAGGGACCACGTCTGTCTAATTCACAATGGGGTCCTTTATGCCTGGCAGTTGGTAACTTAATATTTGTTGAATGAACGGCAGAATGAAAATTCAAGTCACAGTTGGAGAGAGAAGTCGGAAGCCCGTCCAGGGAGAGCAGCAGCCTCAAGCACAGGTATGAGTTGGAAGCCGGAGAGAACATGAGGGAGAGGGAGCCACAGTCAGGTATAGGATGGGAGGTGGGGCCAGAAACCTATGGTTTGGGCCATAAACTGTGGCCCAGGCTAGATGCTAGGACCTGACCATAGTGGCGATAAATCTCGTGGTGAGCTGGCCAGCTTGTCAGGGACTCCGGCTGGATCAGGTATCAGCCCCCCTGTTGTCAGCCACCCCACTGGATCCTCAGGTGTTACTAAACACGGGGTCCCAGAGGGCTGATTCTGCACCTATAGATTTTCTCTCTTGGTGTGAGTGGCAGTGCTCCGCACAGATCTTGGCATTTAGTGGGACTCAGGAAATAATTGTTGACCTAAAATGGACAGAGCAAAGTTATATTATCCGCATAAAGAGAGAGAGCTGTATCTGTTAGGGTTCTCTGGTTACAAGCAAGAGAAACTGACTTTGGCTAAATTACATACAACTGGAGAAGTGGAAGGAGCGCTCTTTGGGACTGATGGGAATGAGCACAGCTCTGGGAATGTGGTATCAGAAACAGTGAGGTGTCCTGATAAGGAAGAATTTGCTTCTTCTGTCCTTAGTCCTTCTAACATGAGGCCCAGGAGAGACAGCCTCCTTGACAGTCTGCCTGCAGTGGGAAGGGGGGGGTGGTCCCCAAATGAAAGGGGTGTAGCTGTTCACACTCTCATCTTCTGTGCTGACTCGATGGGAGTCTTTCCCGGCACTGACTGGGTTGTCTTGCTTGATCTATTGTCAACTCGTCCTTCCCATTGGGTTGCTGTCCTCTCCCCAGGTGTTGGACTATATACCTGAAACTTTTTGGCTTCCTGAGCTACCCTGACCTGATTCCCCCTTATTTTACATTAGCATTCATGGGTCTAGCCTTCCAACCCTTAGTTCCAGAAACTGATCCCCTCCTTGGTCAGACAAATTCCCAAGAAATCTGAGGTGTCAGCAACTGTAAATGTGACCTGGAAGTCAGAGGCCCAGTGGGGGAAAGACATGTTGTCAGTGTTGGTGAGTGACTTAACCATAGATTCACAGGAATAGCCTTAGGCTTCTCTGTTTCCTGGACAATACATTTTTGTTTTTTTAATTATAGAAGTAACATATGTTCATGAAAGAAAATCTAAAAAGTATGTGAAAGTGAAAAGTACCCACCCCAACACACCCACCCATTTATATTTTAGACCCAAGTCTTTTGACATCTAGTTTAGCTGGGGAGGCAACGCAGCAAACTTGTGGAGAGAATGGGCTCAGGAGGTGGTAGGATGAGCACAGCCAGGTAGGAGCTATGTGACCTTTCAAGGTCGATTAGCCTCCCTAAATGTCACCTATTCTGGAGAAAAGGCAGATTGACATTTGTTATATAGTAGGTACTTAACAAATCTTGGTAAATGCTCAACAAAACTTTAATTTTATTAACATTTGATGCCCTGTCCACGCTGCCATGCTGTCTGGCCCAATTATTTCCCTGAATTCCTTAGACAACTTCTCATCTCAATCCTGGCCTTGGGGTACTATCCTGTGTCTTGGGGAGTAATTTTTTTTTTTTTAAGTCACTCCATGCCTTAAAAGCAAATCTAACATCCAGGAGATGATATGGAGCGATCTGGGCACAAGTGTGGGGAGGATAAAGGCAGAGTGCATGGAAGCATCACGCTGGCCCACAGCAGCTCAGAGATGACTGCTCTCCCCTTCTTACCCCCTTTCCTTCGGAAAAGTCTTCTCCCACACTAAGTGCTTTGAAGGGGGCAGGGCCACATCTCCTGGTCCTACCTCTCCTAATCCACAGAGTAGGCAATCAGTCCAGGTCTAGTCAAAGAGAGTATTCCAACCCGCTGCCTCAGAACGTGGTTCAGTAATTGGCAAGTGATCTCAGCTGAGCCCATTAGATTCTTCCTCCAACTTTGTCTTTGAAATCAAGGTGCTGGAAGGATGTAAACATGTACTTGCCATGCGGAGGAAACCTGCTTGCAGGGAGAGAGAATGAGATTGGTACCAAGAGAGTAGACACACACACAGATGAACCTTCAAGTGTCAAGTCCTGGGTTCCAGTCCCTGAATCCCTGGTCCTTGAAGAACTTCTCAATTATGTGAATCAGGATTCTTCCCAGCCAGGTGAGTCATGTAGGTTTCCTTTTTCTCCTCCCTCCCCCCTTAACTGAATTGTATTAGGCTGTTGTCATTTCTAAGTCAAAGCGTCCTGATTCATACAAATGTTGTTTGTAAAGGTGGGAAAGCAGTGTGTAATCATTTGTAATTTTGTCCACTCTGTCTCTGATGAGAAGGAACATTCTCCCCAGGTGGGTAGCACTCCCAGCACACTGACCAAGATCAAGAGAACCCCAGTCTTTTGGGACTAGAGGTTGTTGATTACTTATTCAAGGCTCTCTGGAGTTGCACTCTGTCTTATTGATTGCTGATATGCTCTCTGCAGCATTCACTTCATCAAGCAGAATTTGAGTCTCTCAAGTCTTTGGAGTTATTTGAAGAAACTGTGATCCTTTCATCTCTTCCAGTTTCCTTGGAGCTTATTCTATTCCCTTTCATCTCAGGCTCAGCACTATGAAAAGGTGTAATCGTGTGAGATCCTGGAGTCTGGATGTGTATGAAAGTATATTGGCATATTCTGAGCAATCAGAATTAATAATGTGGCATCCATATCCTACTTGCTTTATCATCACAGTCTTTTTTTTTTTTTTTTTTTTTTTAAAGCATGCCTGGTTGAATGGGACATCCCAGGGAGGCTTGTGTAGTCCTCTCTGTCTGGTGGTGGTGCAGGAACAAGTTTGGCCACATGTAGTCAGGGACACAACAGGCTCCCACCTTATTGCCAGTTTGAGGATTCCTCTGCAGTCCGAGACTGTCTTCCCATTGTCTGGGAATTCCACCCACCTTCTTATTAGGTTGTCCCTCTCTCCTTTAGGAAACTGCTCAGAACACTTCTGAAAGCCTTCTGGCTTGATTCCTTTCAGCGCCAGTAAATCCAGCATTTGTTTTTTCTTATATGTGCTTTTTTTATTTCTTTGAGCCACCGATATATTACTTAGGGGAAAAGAACAGTGTATCCTTAGATTTCCTTTAAGAACATGATAGAAAAAGCCAGGGATAGGGCTCAAGACCAGTTTAATGGCTTCTAGGGTATGTCTAGATTCCATCATGGAGGTGAGGATATAGGACTGGAAGGAATATGCTTTGTGGTGTTGTACTTTCTAGGATAGAAATGCTGAGAGAGCTGTGACCAATTTAGGGTTTTCAGTTTCATAAAATTCATAAGAAGAAATAAAAAGGATGTTTTTCCTACTCTTTATTTGATTTATCTCTGCTCTAATCTTTATTATTTCCTTTCTTCTGCTAACTTTGGGTTTGGTTTGTTCTTTTTCTAATTCCTTGAGATGTGAAGTTAGGTACTTGATCTGAGATCTTTTTTAGTGTAAGAGTTTATGGCTATAAACTTTTCTCTTTGTATTGCTTTCACTGCATTCCATAAGTTTTGGTGGGTTGTGTTTTCATTTTCATTTGTCTCAAGCTACTTTGCAATTTCCTTTATGAGTTCTTTGACCCATAATTGTTTGTGTGTTAATTTCCACATTTCTGTGGATTTTCCAGGTTTCTTGCTGCTGTTCGTTTTAGTTTCAGTCTATTGTAGTTGAAAAAGATTGTATGATTTCAGTCTTCTTAAACTTGTTATGAATTGCTTTATGGCTAACATGTGGCCTATCCTGGGGAATGCTTCATTGTACTTGAGAAGAGGTATGTTCTGCTGCTCTTGGTGATAAAGTCTCCCTCCTCAACTACCCCTGTAGTTGGGTTCCTCTAAGGTGGTGATTGTCCTTAACCTTAGTGATTCTCCTCTTTGGGGCTGCCTCACCCAGTTGTAGCAATAATCTCGTGAATAGCTTAGAGAGAATCCCCCCACACTTGACATCTGATCACCCTCAATCTCTGATCAACTTCCTTATCCCCCTACATCACTCCCAGGTGACGTCTGGTCACTTCCGCCTGCCTTCCTGTTCAAGTCTGTTTACTAGAACCTCTCCTTATGTCAGATGTTTCCTTTTAGTAATTTTCTATCCACTGACCCCACCCTGCTCCTCGGCGATAAATATTCACTTGTCCATGTTGTATCTGGAGTTGAACCCAGTTCAATACTGAAGTCTCTTTTCTTTGTTTGCAACAGTTCATGAGTAAAATTTGTTTTGGCAGGCTTTGTTTTTCCTTAATATTGGGAAGAGGAATTTTTTGAATATTCACAAAGATACATATAAATGTGCAAGTGACTTTTTGGCTTGATTTGTTGGCATTTGCAAATATAAACGCTACTATGATAACTTCATTGCAAACCAGTCAACCAGTGATATCTGAACAAAAAAGGATCAAAACTTCCAACCAATGTCCTAGTGGGTCTCTCTAGAGCCCTAAGGGGTCAGCGGAAGTTGTGGACCCCACCAGTGATAAAGTGATAAAGATAAAATCTTAAAAGCAGTCAGAAAAAGAGCCTCATTATATATAGAAACAACAAATGGCCACAGACTTCCTGCCAGAAATGATGCAAGCCAGAAGACAATAATAATCCATCTTTAAAATGCTGAAAGACAAGAAAAATCTGTCACCTTAGAATTATATAACCAGCAAACATATTTTCCAAAAATACTTTTTCAGACAAACCCCATGAGACCTATACCACAAATTGTATGGAAGTTCTTCAGGCAGAAAGAAAATGATCCCAAATAGATACTTGAATCTTCACAAAGAAAGAGTGCAGGAAATAGTAAATATGTGGGTAAATGTAAGTGATCTCCTTTCAATAACATTTTAAAAAAATAGTTGACTACTTAAAACAAAAGTAGTAACAATGTATTGTGGGATTTTAGCATAAATAGAAGTAATATGTATAACAACTAATAATGGAAAGGATGGAAGGGAGAAAAAGAATGCTACTGGTATAAGGTTCATATATTACACATAAAGGGAAATAAAATTATTTGAAGGTAGACTGTATAAGTTAAAAATATGTATTGAAAACCGTAGAGCAACCACTTAAAAAAGAAGCAAAACTGTAACAGCTTAAGCCTTTAAGTGAAAATAAAATGGAAAAATGAAAAAAAAAAAAACCAGCCTAATACAAAAGAAGGCAGGAAACAGAAAAAGAATAAAGAGCAGATGGGACAGATAGGACACACAGAAAACGCATAGCAAGATGGTACATTAAAACCTAACTATATCAATAATTACATTAAACGTAAATGGTCTGCATTGTCTGGGTTCCAATGTGTAGGTCTATAATCATTACATTGTCAAGGATAAACGGGATAATTTCATAACAATAAAGGGATCGATTCAACAAGAAGGTAATCTTATATGAGTTATGCGTATAACAGAACTTCAAAATACATGAAATAGAAACTGACAGAATTGAAAGAAAAAACAAGGCAAATGTACAAATATAGTTTAAGATTTCAAAACACTTTCCTTAATAATTGATTAAAAACCAACAGATATAGGGGCACCTGGATGGCACAGTCGGTTAAGCAACTGACTCTTGATTTCAGTTCAGCTCATGATCTCAGGATCATGAAATCAAGCCCAGGACTGGGGTCCATGCTCAGCAGAGAGTTTGCTCCAGATTCTCTCTCTCTTCCTCTGCCCCACCCTCCACTGCCTCTCTCTCTCTTTCTGATAAATAAATCTTTTTAAAAAAGCAGTAGATATATAGAAGTCTTAAATAATGGAATGAAGACTATCGATCAACTGAACCATATGATATTTATAGATCACTACACCCAATAACATACAACATGCATTCTTTTAAATTTCAAATGAAATATTTACCAAGAGAGACCATATGCTGGGCTGTAAAATGAATTTTAACAAGTTAAAATAACAGAGATCATACAAGGTGTGTTTTTTAACCACACAAGAATTAAACTAGAAATCAGTAATGGAAACTGCTAATAACAACAAAAGTCTAAAGCCAATGGTCAAAGCTTCCATCTTAAGAAACTAGAACATAACAAATTAAACTGAAATCAAGAAGAAAGAAGAAAGCAAAATTATAGGAGTAGAAATCAATAAATAGAAAATAGACAAACAATAGAGAAAATCAATTAAATCAAAGGCTGGACCTTGGTAAAAATCAATAAAATTGCAATCTAGCTGGACTGATAAAGAAAAAAGGAGAGAAGATATAAATTGTTAATATCAAGAACAAAGGAGGAATCAACAAAATTAAAAGGCAACATACTGAATAGGAGAAGATATTTGCAAATGACATGCCCGATAAAGGGTTGGTATCCAAAATATATAAAGAACTGATACAACTCAACACTCAATAAACAAATAATCCAGTCAAGAAGTGGGCAGAAGGCATGAACAGAAATTTCTCCAAGGAAGACATCTAGATAGTCAACAGACACATGAAAAGATGCTCAATATCACTCATCATCAGGGAAATGCAAATCAAAACTATGATGAGATATCACCTCATATCTCTCCAGTTAAATGGCTAAAATAAAAAATGGAAGAAACAACAGGTGTTGACAAAGATGTGGAGAAAAAGGAGCCCTCTTACACTATGGTGGGAATAGAAACTGGTGCAGCCACTATGGAAAACAGTATGGAGTTTCCTAAAAAAATTAAAAACAGAACTACCCTATGATCCAATAATTGCACTAGTGTGTACCTACCCTAAAATACAAAAACACTAATTCAGAGGGATACATGCACCTCTGTATTTATAGCAGCAACATTTACAATAGCCAAGTTATGGAAGCAGCCCAGTGCTCATTGATAGATGAATGGATAAAGAAGATGTGGTATATATACACAACAGAATATTATTCAGCCATTAAAAAGAATGGAATCTTGCCATTTGCAAGGACATGAATGGAGCAAAAGAGTGTAATGTAAAGCATTATTTGATTTGAGTCATATATGGCATTTGAGAAACAAAACAAATGAACAAAGGAAAATAGAGAGAGACAATCCAAGAAACAGACTCTTAACTCTAGAGAACAAACTGATGGTTACCAGAGGGGAGATGGGTGGGGAGGAATGGGTGAAATAGGTGACGGAGATTAAGAAGAGCCCTTGTCATGAGCACTGGGTGATATGTAGAATTGTTGAATCACTATATTGTACACCTGAAACATATAACACTATATGTTAACCATACTGATATTAAAAAAAAAAAAGAATAAAAGAGGAGTGCTTGCTTTGGCAGCACATTACACTAAGAACAAAAAAGGAGACATCACAAGAGATCTACAGAAATCTAAAGGATAAAAAAAAGAGATTATGACTGAATTAAGTGAAATGCTCACATTCTTTGAATTCCAGAACAAACCCAAGAAGAAACAGAAAAACGAAATGGTCCTGTATCAATTTCTAAAATGAATTTTCCATTAAAAGTCTTTAAACAGGTTTAGTCATGGCTTCACTGGTGAATTTTATCAAACATGTAAGGATGAAATAATACCAATTCTATGCAAAATCAGAAAATGCAGGAAGAAGTAAATTATTTCCCAACTCATTTCATGAGGCTAGTCTTGCCCTTACACCAAAATCAAAGACATCACAAGAAATATTATAATTCAATATTCATCAACATGGATACAAAAAAAAAACCCCTTACTAAAATATTAGAAATTAAATCTAGCAATGTATGCGAAGTATAATACATTATGAAAAGTGAATTAATCCCAAGAATGCAAGTTTGGTTTAACATTTGAAAAATCAATGTAATTTTCATATAAGAAGGAGGAAAACCATATGATCATCTCAATAGATACCAAGAGAGCCTGGATAGAATCCCACACCTCTGTGTAATAAAATCTCTTAGTAAACTAGGGACAGAAAGGACCTCCCTCAACCTGATGAAAAGCATCATGAAAAATGTATATCTAAATAATACTAAATGGTGAAAGACTGAATGTCTTTCCTCCCAGATCAAGAACAATAAAAGGATATCCACTCTCACTATTTCTATTCAAAATCTTACTGAAAGTCCTAGCTAATGTAAAAGGCAAAAAAAAAAAAAAAAAAAAGAGAAAATGCATTCATAATGTAAAACTGCTTTTACTCACAGATATTATGTTTGCATATGTAGAAAATCTAAAGGAATCTATAAAATACTACTAGAATAAGTGAGGTTAGCAAGCTTGTATATCAAGGCAGTATATAAAAATCAACTTCATTTCTATTTATTAGCAACAAGCAATTGGAAATTTAGATAATGAATCATTGAACACAGAATATGATTATATTTAAATGTTTAAAGGAAAAAAAGAGAATAAAAATCAGGAAAATTTCACATGCATATATCTGATATAGGACTTGTATTCAGTATATATATAAGTATTATTGCACTTAAAAAGAAGACAACCCAATCTAAAAAAAATATATTGGCAAAATATTTGTATAAAAGCCTGACCAAGGGAGGTAAAGAAGCACAACATCACTAGTCATTGGGGAAATACAAATTAAAACAATATGGTGTCATACTCATTAGCATGGTTAAAATTAAAAAGACTAATCATACCAAATGTCCATGTGCCGTAGAGCAGTTGGAATTCTCATACATTGCTAGTGAGGTTGTAAAATGGCACAACAACTTTGGGAAAACAATTTGGGAATTTCTTAAAATGTTCAACATGTACTTATGCATGATCTATTAATCCTACACTTTGATATTGATGTGAGATATATACATATATATGTCCACAGGAAGAATTGTAGGTGAATGTACACAGAAACATTCTTCATAATAACTAAAAATTGAAAACAATCCATATGTTCAACAAAAGAATGAATAACTTGGGGTATACCCAACTATGGAATACTACTCAGCAGTCATAAGTTATGTACTCTTGATACACACAGTAATATAGATTAATGGGAACACTATCTTCAATGAGAAAGCCAGACACAAAAGAGTACATAAGATACAATTCCACTTATATAATATGAATCTGTACTATGGTGACAGAAAGCAAATCAGTGGTGCTAGGGGTTAAGAGTTTAGGTGCTCAAGGGAATCTTTTGGGGGTGATAAAAAGGCTTTATATCTTGATTAATATGGTGCCTAGATAGGTGCATACAGTTATCAAAACTCATACAACTTAAATTACATGCATTTTATTAAATGTCAATTACACTTCAACAGAGTTAATAAAGAATTTAATAATATCTGTGGTTTTTGAAAATCCCAATATGAGAATTAGTCTAAAGTTATCCTGGGTTGAAAGTACCCTGGAGGCATCTCACAGAAGCAAATACAAATCCCTTGGGGGATTCCCAGAGATATAAAACTTTTTCACAGATGCATTCACAATAAAAAGAAAATTAGCAGATAAGCCACCCACAAAAAACAACTACCATGTGTGCAAGTCAACAGAAAGAATAAGTAACTACAACTTTCAAGGAATTTTGGTAATGAAATTATGGAATACAGAATATAAAATATGTATAAAGTTGTTTAAAAGAGAAAAGAGAATAAAAACACAAGAAAAGAAAAAGGTACCATAGAAAGAAGAGCAGATAGATTTGGAAAAGAACTAAATTTCTTGAAATAGTCAATATAATAATTCAAGATAAGTATTCATTGGGATCCAAGAAAATAAACTACCATGAGTTAAATAGAAGTTAGAAGTTAGATACCATGAGCTAAAGAGAATATGTAGCAAGTGGAAAATATAAAAAGATAGAAATACTACTGAGAGATTAAGAGACATGAAAGATAGAATTTTCTACAACAGAAGCATTTGGAACCACAAGAATAATATAAAATAAATCCATATGTAGACATATTATATTGAAAAGGCAGGGGCAAAAAAAAAAAAAAAAAAAAAAAGAAGAAGAAGAAGAAAAGAAAAGAAAAGAAAAGAAAAGGCAGTGGCACCTGGGTGGCTCAATTGGTTAAGCCACTGCCTTCGGCTCAGGTCATGATCCCAGAGTCCTGGGATCAATTCCCGCATTGGGCTCTTTGCTCAGTGGGGAGTCTGCTTCTCCCTTTGACCTTCTCACCTCTTATGCTCTCTCTCACTCTCTCACTCAAATAAGTAAATAAAATCTTAAAAAAAAGAAAAGAAAAGGCACAATAGTGAAGAATATTGTATAATCATTAAAAAGGAAAAGAGGTTATAAATAAAGGAATTTAGATTTATAAAAGAAGCCAGATCATCCTGTGATAAACACTGGGGGAAAATAACTGGCAATGTGACTTTTATACCCAGATAACCTATCATATAACAATGAGGAAGAAATAAAGTTTCAGAAAAGCAAGAATTGGACAGATCACTAGGTAGAGTGTCCATAAATAACTTCCAAAGAAGACAGAAGGAAAACGAGCCAGATGTGAAGTCTGGGATGCAAGAACATACGAAGAGCAAATGAACTGAAAAACATAGAGAAAGGTCTATATATTCACTATAGAAACAAAAATATTGACCATTTGGTGGATATATAAACAAGTTAGAACTAAAATAACATGTAAGATGGAAGGGGTGACTGAAGATATTATATGATTCTTGTTTTATCAGGAAGAAAGTAGGTAGATTAATTTTAGACTTGATGCATACATGAGAAAACATGAAGGTCAGTCACCAAAGTAAGAGGTAGATAAATAACTACTACTTCTCCTCCTCCTCCCCCTTCTTCTTCTTCTTCTCCTTCTCTCCCTCTTCCTCCCCCTCCTCCACTCCTCCTCCTCCCCCTTCTTCTTCTTCTTCTCCTTCTCTCCCTCTCCCTCTCCCTCCTCCTCCTCCACTCCTCCTCCTCCTTCTTCTTCTTCCTTCTTCTCCTTCTCCTCCTCCTCCTCCTCCTCCTCCTCCTCCTCCTCCTCCTTCTTCTTCTTCTTTCTTCTTCTTCTTCTTCTTTCTTCTTCTTCTTTCTTCTTTCTCCTCCTCCTCCTTCTTCTTTTTTTAAGATTTTATTCATTCGGGGTGCCTGGGTGGCTCAGTGGGTTAAAGCCTCTGCCTTCGGCTCAGGTCACGATCCCAGGGTCCTGGGATCGAGCCCCGCATCTGGCTCTCTGCTCAGTGGGGAGCCTGCTTCCTCCCCTCTCTCCGCCTGCCTCTCTGCCAACTTGAGATCTGTCTCTCAAATAAATAAATAAAATCTTAAAAAAAAGATTTTATTCATTCATTTGACCCACAGAGAGAGTACAAGCAGGGGGAACAGCAGGGAGAGGGAGAAGCAGGCTCCCACTGAGCAGAGAGACCAATGTGGGGCTTGATGCCAGGCCCCTGGGATCATGACCTGAGCTGAAGGCATATGCTTCACTGACTGAGCCACACAGGCACCCCTATAACTTCTAACCAATGTAGACATGGGAATAATAAAAACCAAATTTGGGACCTCTGAGGGATGGGGCCAGAAGGAGGGAGATGAAACTGGGCGATGTTAACTAGGAGTCTGGATATGTGGGTACTCACTATTCTTTATAACTTTCCAGAAGTCTGAAGTATTTCTTTAAATTTAAATTCAACAGCTTGGGGCACCTGAGTGGCTCCGTGGGTTAAGCCTCTGCCTTCAGCTCAGGTCATGATCTCAGGTCCTGGGATCGAGTCCCGCATCGGGCTCTCTGCTCAGCAGGGAGCCTGCTTCGCCCCCCCCCCTGCCTGCCTCTCTGCCTACTTGTGATCTCTCTTTCTCTCTCTCTGTCAAATAAAATAAATAAATAAATAAATAAATAAATAAATAAATAAATAAATAAATAAA